>NC_045735.1:14438196-14449441 GCF_008692095.1 Etheostoma spectabile | reverse complement strand
AAGGGGCCACAGGCCGGATTCGAACCCGGGCCGGCCGCGTCGAGGAGCAAGCCTCTGTCCATGGGCATCCGCACAGACCACTGCGCTATCTGGATGCCCATCCTAACACTTTTAACAGTCAAACTGAAACAGCTGCAGCCGAGGACGGACTGGAGCTCCGATCAGATCAGGCTGAGGTTGGCAGCGAAGCTTTCTAGCGATGTTTCCACACTGGCTAAGCCCCACTAAATGGTATTTACAGTATTATATATATACAGACTAAGTCCAAAGGTACAAATTAGTTTTGCACCAAATGTATCGCAAAAGTCGAGGGCGCAGAATTGGAAATAAAATATAATGTCTGAAATATTACAGTACAGTTTAACTTCTGACGGTCCCGCCAAAATCTCTAAAAGTTAAGCAGCAATGTTGCATTTACTTTTGTGCCACCATGGAAACAAGGTCAAGTGTAATATGGTAGCAATACCCAGCTGGTACGTTTTTTGTCCCATAAATCCCCCGTTCCACCTCTTCATCTCCTTCCTTTATCTCATTGCTTTGTTCTAGTATGTCCCCCTATTCATTCATCAGAGCATTACCTACCTGATAGCCTGGGCAGAGTGCCCGTTGCATGTTATGCAGGCCATATGCCATTGAGTAGATGGCATTAATGACAAACCCCATCTTAGTGTCCTGTGCATATTGCTGCCGAAGCGACTCTCGCTCTGCAATGGTGGGTGGGGGGGGGGAGAGAAACCGGAGGTGGGAGAGAAACCAGAGAAACCATTAATTTTCATTTCTAGTTTTTATTAAACAGTGTGCGTTTTTCCTGACATCAAAGACCACTCTCGTTCCTCTTATTTATTCTCATAGGCCACTTGTCACCTTCATGTCTCATTTCTGTCTGCCTCTTTCTGTGTCCTGTTCATTTCTATTTTATGTCCCATTTCATTAGAGACATGACTCCCTTTGATATTCACACACACTGTTTTGCCTATGAATGGAGGGATTGAAACAGAGAGAAAAATATGGGGGGAAACAAATACAAAGAAATGAAGGGAAGGTGCACAGCCACAAAGGGTATCTGCAGATAAACCGGTGCTTGTGTGTGTGTGTGTGTGTGTGTGCGCGTGTGTGTGTGTGTGTGATATTTGCATTAATAGTGGCTATTATGAAAGCCTGTCAATAAAAATGCAGATTCTGACTACAGCAGTGTTGAACTAAAACAATGCAATTTCTCTCTTTCTTCATACCCCAGATGGTTGTTGTACGTTACTTGTACTGCTATACTTGTACAGAAGTACAGCACATCTGTAACTCAAAAACATGTACTGTCTCTGGCCATATTCACTGCTACAGGTGTTCAAGAACTACATTTTCAGGTTGTATCCTTACAATTGTCTTTGGGTGTTTATTTGTGTCTATACTTACTGCTACAGGTGCGGTTGTATTTGCTGCTCTCCTGTGGGTGACCTTTAAGACGACAGTGGAAACGATGCTGCCAGAACTCTGGAAACCAGGGGTTCCTGAGGTTGTTTTCAGGACGAAGTTTAAGGTAGTATTCATCAAACCATTTCACATCAGCCGACTGGAGCTTGATGGTAATACCACCCGCAGCTTCCCTAACAAAGCCATCTGTTACATCATACCGGTCCGCCCATCCATCACTGCAAAGAAACAAAGCAAAGACAAGTTAACTACATAAGTTAAGCAAACTCCATCAATGTATCTGTGATTTTTGATACTATTATCATTGAAATAATGGGGGTTACTCAATGACAGTTTGGACTGCTCAAATAAGCCTCCCAGTAGCCAACTCTCACACCTTATCTGGTCTTCATTACTGTGATTAGAGTCCCTGTTTCTATGAGAGGGCCTCTAATATCTAAAAGGAACCTTCTGGCAGGTGATCTTTACAGTATGTGGACCTTTTAAAGGGCCAGTCTCTATAAGATTGAAATAATCAACCTGATTAGCTAAGGGTGTAGAGTACATGCAAATCATAATGTGACGAGATGAGTGTCAGCCTCTAGAGCCCATTAGAGAGATAAGCCTGTTAGTTGATGATGTTACATTTTTTCGGTTAAGAGGTACAGGCAACAATATGTCATCAAAACAAATAAAACCTACCTATTAACCTGTTAACAGAAACACACACACACACACACACACACACACTCAAAGACCTTAAAGGAGGAAGGGACAAACAAATGAAGTGAGCAACAGAAAGACAAGGAAGAGCGAGAGACAGAAGAGCAGAAATAGCAAATTTAGATAAAAAATCTGTAATAAAGAAGGCACAAACAGAATTATTAACAGAAAGAAAATGTGGGTACACACACACACACACACACACACACACACACACACACACGCATCCAATGAGGAACTCCAATTCACTAAATTCTCCAAACCCTTTCAGAAAAGCTAACTTTGAGTGAGGGAGGATTTGGGTTTACTGCTCCTCAAGGAAGCACAGATGGCACAGTGAGTGTGTGTGTGTGTGTGTGTGTGTGAGAGAAGTGGATGTAAATGACAAATCTTCTCTCCTTTTTTCACAACTACAGTGCCAACATGGCCTCAAGCAGGACAATCATCCTCAGTTCTTCCAGTGGAAATTCTCTTTTCACTTTTCTTTTTCTCTGAGCCTTCAGAGAACAATACTCATTTTCTCCTACAGCAGGCCTTCCAGCCTCACTCTGATTGGAGACCCAAAGCGTTTGTGTGAGTGAGTGTGTGCATGTGTGTGTGTAAACTGCATTCACCATCTGCCACCATTTGTGTCTCTCTAACTGTCGCTCTTTTTCTTCTTTCTTTCTGTCTTTCCTTCGTTCTCCTTGTCACCCTCTGCCTCTAAGCAGTGGTTATGAATCATGGTGTAAGTATTTCTAGACGTCCATTCATTTCATCATAGACCATGCCTGTAACCATTCAAATAAATGTGTGCAAGTTTGTGATGTCTGTCATATTTGTATGGTGGGTTGGGGGAGAGCAGCGGTTCTGTTGCCAACGCTTGTTGTCACAGATGAGTGTAGAAACGCTACTATATTGGACACAGACTTGTTAAGTGTGTTTATGGATTTCTTTTGGTTATATGGACTTGAAATATGATATGAAATATGTTTCAGAAAAAACTACATGTATGAAAAAATTAAAAATGAACTCCAAACAAAGCCTGGACTAACCAGTTATGGTATATGGGTTGGGGGCAACCAAAAGGGACAATTAACAGGATAGAAATCAGAAAAAAATATTTGCTTCAAAAATATAATATTTCTCTTTCCAGACATTCCTAATCTTTTTATTTTTCCTATCAATCTGTCTAACTTTAATTATTTGGGCCTTTAAAAATGACTCAATCACTCACGTAGACATATACAATTACTACCCTATCTCTGTAAAATGAACCTTACCAAGTCATACGGAGGACACTGCCCCATGCAGAGCAACACAGTGGTATCATCACACCGCATGTCCTCACAATGGATCAATCAGTAGCTCTCCTGAACAAAGAATCACTAGGTCGGGGTATTCACAGGGAATTTGCTCCAAGTTTTTGTTTAATTGTATTGACATTATAAGACGCAGTAGGTAAAAGAGTAAGAAATAAAGAGAGGGAGAAAGAGAAGAAACAAAGACAAAATCAAAGAGTTTGACAAGTGATCACATTGTTCAGCGCTTGCTAATCCTGTTGATAGATTTTTCTTCCCTCTTACATACGGTTACGGCTTTCTCTCCACAACTGTCTCTTTCGCCATCTCTCATTAATACCTTCAGCTTTCCCTTGAGCCCCTTGGTTCTGTTTTTCTATCTTCCTCTTCTTCACCATCCCCCAACTCTGTCACATTCCACTGCATCCGTTTGTCAATATGTCCTATCTTTTACTGTTTTTCTTATTTTATTTCTTGCGCATACAACAGTTTCACACATCTGTGATACTTTTACATGTTTGCATGTTCTGTCTTTATTGTGCTGCATTTGCTCTGTGGTGAAGAGCGCTCCATGCTTCAATTGGTCAAAGCAGTCAAGCACGTGGCGGAACAAGTTGTGGATAGCAAAAACATTGTAACATGCTAGTCTTTCTCTTGCCCCAGATGTAGTGTCGGGTGTCGTCTACTAGGATACACTACAAAGGATAAAACAATCAGTTGTCACGCGCAACACCAATTGGTCCCGATCCAATCCGGCTGATAGTCTGCACCCAGCATTAGAAAACTGGACTCTGTTCAATTACAAAGTGTCAGTAAATCATTGTACCCAGCTTTAAAAAGGGATGAGAGGAGCGGATGTGATTGCCGATTATTGACACTAGCCCCAACACAGCCACTGATAATGTATGATAACTGATTCCACCCAGTCCCACCGGATTTTGAAGATATATGCCTCCAATCACAAAAATACCTAAGGTGCGCTGGTGAGCCCTCTGCATAGCCCTGTGCATTTGAGGGAGCTTTGCAGTTGTTGCCCTTTATTCTAAGACTACAGCCTATATAGAGTCTTGTGTGCTGTACAGACTTTAAACCAAATTCAACAAAAATACACAAACTACACACACACTGATCAACATTTACAGTATGTAACTGTGTGGACGATCTCGCCGCAAGGACAGGGCTTTAGAAGTCTTATGGTAAAGGTATACATTTATGAGAGTGCAAAGGGAGTGTGTGTGTATGTTTAAGGGGAGCAATGGTTGTGTGTCTGTGTGTGTGCGTGTGTGATCATAAAATAGGTTAATCAATCACTCACTCTGTTCTTAAACGATATAACTATTCTTAATGACATCATGGTTCTCTCTCTGTCTCCACATGTCTAAAAGCCCAAGGCTGTTGTCATGGTTTCCACCCCACGCTCAACATGCTGTGTCTCATTAGAGCACACTGGATTTTAAATGGATACACACACACACACACACACACACACACACACACACACACACACACACACACACACACACACACACACACACACACACACGCACCCTCTCTCGTTCTCACACACACACACACACACACACACACACACACACACACGCACCCTCTCTCGTTCTCACACACACACAAACACACTTCTTTTTACTATTCAATTAACATTAGACGTCCTGTCTCTACTAATATTGGAAATGCTATTTGCATAATAGTACAGTATGCCAGTGTTGTAGGCCAACGCAGTACCTTAAGCAGAACTTTTACAAACCAATTCTACATACTGAGGCCTGGGGCCATTGCCTCTCCATTCTGTTCAGTCAAAGTATTAATGGAAACTGGAACTCATTTGCGGGTGATTATTAATTTTCACTTGGTTCTTTCTTGGTTGTGAAATCCATCTCAAGCCAGAAGGTTTTGACTCTTTGAATTTCTGCAAAGGTCAGCCAGAGGGGTTTGTTACAGGAATACTAAAAGAAAACAACAACTGAGCAAAGATGCAATACAAACACGTCAAAAGACATCACGATGCTGAAAAGTAGATGACATTATTAATGTCCTATGTGAGAAGTACAAGAAGCAAAATGCTATGGCAGACCTTTTTCAGCGTCTCTCTTTCCAAGAAAACAAGAAAGTTGCATTTAGATTAAAGCAAAGTAGATTTTGTCTTAACATGACAACTAGAGTGGGTTTTCAACAAAAGCAGTCAATGGACGAGTTCCCCCAACAGACTGTTGCTGTGACGACAAGCAGCAAATCTGTGAGTTACAGCTCAGACAATTTAACAGGAACTCAATTTTCTCTGATTATCTCCCAGACTCCTTTCCATTGTGTCTCTATGGAGCAACACAACTTCAATGAAAAACAATTTAAGTTGGTAACCTTTTTAACTTAAGCATTCATGTCTTTGCTTCAGCACCTAGAGGGAATGACACTGTTTGTCTCTGTCTGTTTCATTGATCACTTGCATTCATGTCACATAGAAATATTGCTGTGCATTGTAAAATGCAACTCACTGAAAAATCATGACCATGCCTACATGTACTGTATGTGCTTTGGAAATTGTTTCTCGTGGCAAACTAGGATGGTCGGAAATTGTTAGTCTGACCAAATTCGCAAGTCTGTTCTTAAATTAACTAGGCCCATTCTTATCTTTTATATTGTTCTTTGTTTACTCATCTTTTTATGGAGATCAGAATCTGCATCAAAGTCGAAGTGATTTGCTTATTCATTTAAGAGTTTATAAAACAACAAAAAACACTGAAAACAGTTATGCCCAAGTAGTAAGCATAGGGGATTTGCCACTGTGACCATTGAGTCAAGAAAGGTGATCATGGTTAAGGTCACAGTTAAAAGTATGGTGACTGTTTAAAAGCGTGAGCTCAGTATTGTAAACAGAACCAATTAAAGATGTGAATGTATGATTATATCTCTACAACGAAACAAGGCCATCCCTGTTGAGCATTTCACTTGCATTAAAGTGAGATGATAATAGTTGATCAGTGAATGAGCCACAGTGTTTAACGGATCCACAGCATAAAGTAAATGTTAATTTGTATTATTGTTCCCTTTTGATCTCAGTCGTGCTGTGTTTGGTCAAAATATGATTTGTTTGATGGAGGAGTAGAGAGTGGAGGCATGCATTTCAATTTCAGTGTTGTTATATCAGGGTACACATTTGTATTGTTCGATCACTGTAATAAGATTGGTTAAGCCAAGGAAAATAAGGTCATAGATTTTGTATTGGCGAAATATCTGAAACTGATCTGAAGCTATGCTGCCAATAGGTCACTTTAGTAATTAATGTCTGAGTTCAATAATGTTGTGCCACACGACCCCAACCCACCCACTCTCTAGCTGCCATGGCAACCTGGCAGAGATTGTAGATGAGCATCTGCTGCCTACAACCATACATACAAAAACACACCAGCAGTCCAAAATCCAAACCTGACAACAATAATTAGCTGGACAGACAACACGAGTGGGAAAGAGAACTTAGAGCACACACAGACAGACAGTAACAATCTGAAAGAGCGTATAAAAAAAAAAAAAAAAAAATGTAAGCTGCTCTGTAGGTCTGTGGAAATTCAAAACTTACTTTAAGTGTTGGCAGCACAACAGCAGTACATGGACAAGCCCTGCTGCCAAAATTCTAACCCAGTAAACAGACAACAAATACAGAAGAACAAACATAGATTTTGTCCAAAGGATTGTGTGTATCTGGCTGTTTATTTCATTCCAAATGCTGCTGTTCATTAGCATAGTTGAAGGCTCCCAAAGCACCACAACATAGCAACAACTGTCAGTTAAAAAAATTATTAAGAAATAAGCAGCCAACTATTTCAACCAAATCGGATAATGGATGCAAAACACTGGTTGGGTGTGCTTTTTGCTAATCACTGTTTTTGAAGGAGAGAGAGCTCACAAGTTGGGATATTAGAGTCAGATCAGTCAGCTTGTTGTCACTTATGGATGGTAAAAAAAAAGATTGGTTCAGTGCCCTGGATTTTAATGATGTAGTGAATGGTTTTGCTCAAAGGGAAAAAACAAAGTTGATCCAAGCTAATACAGCTCACAAAGTTGCAAGTTATGATACAATAAAGTATATTATAGTTGTTGAGGCTCTTTGAAAAAAAAAATTTTGGATTTGGAAGAGGAAGAGGCCTCAAAAGTGTGATGACAAAGAACAATATTAGTATTGTATACTGTTATTCCCAGGCTACTTGACTCACCCCTTGCTAAAGTCAAGCTTTATTTTTTTAATTTTCTATGTAGCACATAGACAAATAGAAGTGACATAGAGAGGCGTAGAAAGATGCAACAATCCATTAATTCACGCAAGAGTTATAGAGTGAGGCTTTAGGAAACAAACTGTAATTTGACCAGAAAGTATCAGCCGGTCTTCAGCCACAATACCTCATCTATTAACAGATGTGTGTGTGTGTGTGTGTGTGTGTGTGTGTGTGTGTGTGTGTGTGTGTGTGTGTGTGTGTGTGTGTGTGTGTGTGTGTGTGTGTGAGACAAAAAGAGATATGGATGCAGGGCCTGTGTCAATATGTGTACCCAACTGTGTAATTATGTGAGTGATCGGACTACTTTATACGCCCGTCATTCATTAATACGCCCACACGCAGTACAATCCCCTGCTTACCTTGACAGCAGGTTCACTTTTACTCATCTAGCGATGCCACACTTCATTACCCTCTGTCTCTCTTTTTTCTGACATCTCTCACCTCTCATCTTTTTCCAGTTTCTCGTTTCTCCCTAGATTTAATTCCCCCCCCCCCCCCTTTCTCCCCATTTCTTCTATTCATACCTCTTTCTTTATCAGTTTCTCTTACGCTGAGTTTCTCTACTGGCTGCGTCTTTAGAATTGTTTTTTCCTTCTCCTTCCATTTTATTCTTTCACTCTGTTGCTTGCATTTGCCATTTATTTTCCAGAGTATTACGTCACCTTTCAGAGAGCCATAATTACATTGACATTGACATCACTGAAATTCAGTTACCTAACTGCCTGGAAAAAAAGGGGGGGGAAATCAAGGAATGTCTGACACAGACAGACCACACACATGCAAAATATTCAGTTTCAACAAAATAAGCATTAAATCCTTCATCTGAAAAAATATAAATTACCACCACTAGAAATAAGCATGTACACCTTCCAGGGATTCAGTGTCATTCTGGACCCCGATCTAAACCCTTTCCATAGTCTCAAACTCTAAAGTGACCCTTTTTCAAACTGAAGATCAACAAAATGCTCTAACCTTAGAAATGTCCTCACTTCCTCAACTGTTTTAACACACCCAGTCATTCTCACACTCACCCACGCACACTCACTTTGTCCAAGCTAGTTTAGGCATACAGAATATATTTCGGATTTTGGCAACTTTTCTGATTTTCCCTGGGCTTCAGGCAACAGGCGCTCATTTTAATATGTGACAGGGGGACAGAAACAAAACTGTCAAGGAAGAAGAGAGAGAAGACACAGAGACGCAAAAAAAGTTAAAGAGACAAAAATAATCAAAAGGGACTGATGGAGAGAAACAAACAGGAAGGAAGACCATTTATGGAGCCAAAGCTGGATTACTGTTGTCCCCCTTTTATTATAAGCACATAGCAAAAAATGATGGTCAGACTACCCATTCCATTCACTCTTATTCATTCTGGACTGACTCATTGAAGCAAACTACAGACCGGCCCGTCTGGCACCAACAACCATGCCACGCTCAAAATTGCTTAAATCACCTTTCTTTCCCATTCTGACATTCAGTTTGGAGTTCAGGAGATTGTCTTGACCAGGACCACACCCCTAAATGCATTGAAGCAACTGCCATGTGATTGGTTGATTAGATAATTGCATTAATAAGAAATTGAACAGGTGTTCCTAATAAATATGTATACATATACACACATATATATACACATACACACACATATATATATATATATATATACACACACACACACAAACACATACATACATATACACACACACATATATACTGTATATGTATACACACAAATATATACATACAGTATATATACATACAGTATATACATATATATACACACAAGCAGGTACTGAGAAAATATAAATAAAAGAGAGAAAGCAGAGACAGGAGGAGTAAAGAGGTAGATGAAAAGTAAAAATAACTTGAGATGATAGGGTAGAGCAGGGGTTCCCAAAACTTTCAGCCCACGACCCCCAAAGTAACAGTGCAAGTGACTAGCGACCCCCCCACTATAAACGTATGTAAACATTATATAACATCATATATAAGCATGCACTATAGGCGTGAAAATCAAAAGAGCAGTTCCCTTTTTATTTATTTGCTTGGTTTTATTTTAAATTTAGCCACTAGTTTTATCTTGTGTTAAAATCATGGCTAACATATGCTATTTCTAATCGTTTTGAAATTTTTGTTTTATTTCTGGAAATCAACTTGCAACCCCCCCTCTCTGGCTCGCGACCCCCCTGTGGGTCCCGACCCCACTTTGGGAATCACTGGGGTAGAGAATGAAATAAAAGATGGGTACAAGGGAAGATGGATGAGTGCAGATAATAGACATTATTCCCCTCCAGCTGGGGTCTTTGTCTGGACACATTCAACTGGGAGAGTAAACACAGATATTTAGGAGACACGTGAATACATACACATACATTGGTTTGAGGGTGGTATATTGGTCAAACAAACAGGGCACTTTCAACCAGGAGACTGAGGTT
This sequence comes from Etheostoma spectabile, assembly GCF_008692095.1. Classification (NCBI taxonomy): domain Eukaryota; kingdom Metazoa; phylum Chordata; class Actinopteri; order Perciformes; family Percidae; genus Etheostoma; species Etheostoma spectabile. The sequence continues at coordinate 14,439,316 of NC_045735.1, read as the reverse complement.
GGAGACCCTTTTGAAAATAAAAGTATACAGCAGGTTTTTGTGCCTTAACATAACCAAACTGCTACTATTTCACAACAGTAACAATGTGTTTAAAACCGCAACAGTTACGTTCTGTGGTTTAGATATGCAGGTGGAAAATGCTCATGTGGGTCATATTTACTGCCACTGCTAGAGGCGCTAATTTATGAAACACTTTTGTGGGTTGTATAAGGGTAGGAATTAATAACCTACACGGCTTGGTTGAATACTTGATTCTGTATGGTCAATCAAGGCATTCTGCTACATCTTTATGTACAGTTTACGCAGTAACTTCAGCAGTAGGGACAATAGTTATTGCTACATTGCAACATTGTGTTTATAGGTGTGTCAAATGCAGCACCTGTGCAATAAGGAAACAAGATGAGGACAGTGTCGGTACACGATCCGTCCTGCCTGCACGATCCGTTCTGCGCATGTGCATTATGTTTGGCACGCGCAGATGAAATCATGTGTACGAGGATTTACCAGGAATTTACGGCACTGCATGATCCGTCCACAGTAGCCGTCTGCTGTTAGCCTCCACGGAAAGCTAACGTTAGTTTAGCTAACAGCTAATTCGGCTAACCGCTAGCTGAAAAAGCATGTTTAAGACCCTCAATTATAATATTTCTATTATAACATAACAGCGATATATATAATAGTGGTTACGTCAGTTCTACTTACTTGTGCTCATTTAAAACACAATCACTCAATAATGTCTTTATTATTACTGTAAAGTCTTAAATTAGCTGTAGCTGCTTTCCCCACTGTTAGTTGAGTAACGTTATTGTAGACTGAATCAAAGCTAGCGGGTACCGGGAAGCTAACGGCGGGTGAGGCTAACACCTCTTACATCCATGAGGCTAACGGCAACCGCTACAACAATGACAGATCGTGTACTGATGTATTAGCTGAGAGAACGGTTAGCCTCTACCGGGAAGTTGACGCTAGTTTAGCTAACAGCTATTGCGGCAAAATAACGGTCCTCAAACTAAACAGTGGGAAAAGCAGCCACTGTTGGCTAAACTAACGTTAGCTTTCCGGGGGAGGCTAACAGACTTTCTTTAACTGTCTATGGGAACAGATCGTGCAGTGTCGTAAA
>NC_045735.1:14434789-14438186 GCF_008692095.1 Etheostoma spectabile | reverse complement strand
TCATGAAATCATCTGCGCATGCGCGAATATATTGCACATGCGCAGAACCGATCGTGTAGGAGGGACGGATCGTGTACTACATTACGAACCCTTGTAGGGTATTGGGATTAAGGTCCGGCATCAACCTGTCGGAATTATATTTCTTATAAGGACCGTCTCGCTCTACATTATCCCAAACATATGTTGTATGGTTTGGAGGCCTTGTTGAATGTTTGAGGTGAAGAAGGGAGTTGAGCAGTGGAGAAAGAAACACAGGGAGAGAGATATAGAGGAATGATGTCAGGGAGGAAAGAGAGAGAGAGCCAGGGTGTATTCTGCCTGGTCTGGCCTCATCACTTTTTATTGCTTCATACATTAAAGTGTCATCTCTCATATCCAGCACAGCGGACATTGTAATATCACCTACTGAGGTAATACACCACCAGTGTAACATTTCTATCTCTCTTTCTCTCTCTCTCTGACTTCTATTTCTGCTTCAACTTTATCACCATGGTGGCCTTTTAGTCTCTTGCTCCCAGATTCTTTCTCCGTCTCTGATTTTCCAACCCTCTCTCTATCATTTTCCTTTCCTCTTAGCAAAGTCTAACATAATTCACATGTACATTAACAGAGAATTTGTCCCTCAACAGGTTTGGAGGAGTCATGGGTTGCCATAATCATTCCTCATGTCCTATCTTAATGTTGTGCTAGTGACAGTTAAGCAACAGGTATAATGACATGTTGCATGACATATGCAACATACTATATATACCCTGTACTAATATTCAACTCTAAAATTTATAATTTTACTACAGTAAAGACACATTATATCTTTTAACATCAAGTTAAGTCGATTCACAGGTCATCAACATTTAGGACAACAATGCAAGTATATTTTTCCAAAGACACGCACAGCCATTAATGGAAAATCCTGTGTGAGTAAATGATGGGCGGTGGCTTGGAAACAGCAGTCAGAGCTATTCCCTGCTTTACACGACGGCGATAATGATACTGGTTGGGCTGCGCGCACGCACACGCGCACGCACACGCACACACACACGCACACACACACACACACACACACACAAACACACACACACAGCCTGTCTGTTTGACAGCAAGAATTAGCAAAGAGAAGTGCAGCTAATGCCCGGTAACGAGACATCCAGCTTCCCGCCCACTGAATCCTGTTTATGTATGTGTGTGCGTGCGCTTGTGCAGCCCAACCAGTATAATTAAAATACTCATTGGTCCTACGTCTCACCAGCTCTCACCAGCTCTCACCAGCTCTCTCTAGCTCTCTCTCTCTCATATTTTTTCAGCTAACATTTGTAAATATATTTTCCTGATCTGTTTATATTCTGAGCAGGAGAATAAAAAAAAAAAGGCTGATTATCCTCTGTGTGTCCTAATTAACATCTTAGCATACTCTGACTCTGGGTAGCAATGTTTTTGCAGTAGCAGCGGATCTCTTTGGCCAGACTGTGTCCCTGGAGCTTGTCTATGCAGGTTTTTTTTGCTTAAACTTATCAATGTCAGCAATGGATTTGATAGTCCCCACAAAAAAGCTTTTGTTTTTGCAGTAGCATCAGATATATTTTGTGGCAATAGCTAGGATTACACACCGTCTCTGTGCTCCTTGGATTTGGGGAGCAGGAGGCTATTGATCATCAAAGTTTACGGTTTATAGAGCAGATTCATATATTTTCATATCTCACCAATATGTGGCCATTTGTAATATATATCCAGACATTATGGCTTGTGCTACATTGTTATATAACGTTGCCTTTCAGCAGTAGGTGTTGCCATGTATGTGAAGGTCCACCTTGATTTTTGATTTTATTAGGTTCCCCATTAGCTGATGCAGTACATCAGCTACACTTCCTTGGGGTGAATTGAAATAATCTGCTCCAGCCTCCAATCAATCAAATTTACCTTAATGAGTGAAGTAAAGGATTTGAGTGAAGTATTTAGAAACTGTTCTTATTAAAGTAAGGGGACACAGATGGGGCCATGTGTACGGTACTCAAGTAAACATCCTAATCTTTCTCTCGCAAACTTTATCTGTGTCACAAACTCTCTCACTCTATCTTTCTATAATTTCCTTGCTCTATGTCTCCTGTGTTGCTATGGTAACAAGCTGTGCGGGGGCTGTGATACGACACACATCACACCCATCTCACTGAGCTCAATGAGCTCATTGGAAGAGAAGGAAAGTCAGGGAGACAGAGACAAATGGGTGACAGGGTTTGGTGTATGCATTGAGTTTCCGTTGTCCGATAATTACCGGTCATTGACTGCAAAAAAACAAGAACCAAAAATTACAATAGTCTCCGGTCAGATTGACTGGTGGAAATAATTCCCTCTACACAATCTGAATTGTGTTCAAATAATCTACAGTGATTTTCATATATTTTGTTCTATTAAAACAATGAAAAATCATGTTTTTTTTAAAAAAATGACTTTAGACTGTAGAGTATGCGATAAAGGAAAAAACCACATGTTGCGTACTTGCTGATTGAACTCAGGAGTAGGCTAGGCCTACCATAGATTAACAAACTACAAACTGCGACAAGTAAGCGGGAAAGTCAAAGCCCAAGCAAAACAGGACAAGATTACCAATTACTTTATAAAACCAAGTAGCGGACGGTCTAACAAATATTAAACTAATAAATTCCCAGTGAGGACGTAGTCGGCACCAGCTACAGCACTCTTATTAATGTCACAAACGCACATTTATGGATAACAGATACCATCCCTATGATGAAAGCTCTCCGCGGTTACAGAGGCTTGACTTTTTCAACAGCCTGCGATTTGCGTATTAGAGATTATGGTGAAATCTATCCAGAGTGGGTCAAACTGGCCAAGGTAGCCTGCGTAATTTCCGTCTCCAGTATGCAGGAAAAGAGAGGCTTTAAAACCGCATCAAAAGTGCAACAAAGTCGGCAAAGGCTTATGCACAGGGAGTTGCAGAAAGACACTTGTTTACGTTTATTTTGAGTCAAGTTGGCACTTACACTGGCTAAAATCATTTTAGCTTATTTGTATCTATGTCATTAGTACCTTCACGGCGTAATCTGGGGCTTGCTTAGGCGGATGCTACAGTAAACCTGGCCCCTAACTGGCTCACAAATTTAGTTAGCCAACAACGTTCCCTACAGGATTTGAATTGGCAGGGCAGGAACCTGTTTTACCTCCCCCATCTTTCTTGTATTTAAGGTATCATCTCATTGGTAAATCCTTGTTGAGCCACTCTACAATTGCAGAGAAGAGACCAAACAACGAGAAAAATGACATCGTCATTGCTTGCTTATGACCTAAAAGACCAAGGAGCTTTTTGGCTGTGAAGCCCATCATTATGTTTAAAGTACAAAAAAAGACAGCTTAATGCACTTTCAAAATAACAGAAAACAAAAAA
>NC_045735.1:14434446-14434779 GCF_008692095.1 Etheostoma spectabile | reverse complement strand
CAAAAGTTTGGGCACCCTGCAGAGTTTATACATTGTACTGCCCCCTTTGGCAAGTATCACAGCTTGTACATGCTTCTTGTAGCCAGCCAAGAATCCATTTGTAGAAACCGTCCTCTCTTTAACTTCAGCTTTTTCACAGATGACATCAAGTTAGCGTCCAAAAATTGTTGAAATTTTATTGAATCCCTTTTTCCTTCTACTCATGAAATGTTCCCTGTGCAACTAGCTGGAATACAACCCCAAAACATGACTGATCCACCCCCATGCTTAACAGTTGGACAGAGGTTTTTTTCATTCAGAACTTGTTTCCACAATGCATCAGGCTTGTCTATA
>NC_045735.1:14434290-14434436 GCF_008692095.1 Etheostoma spectabile | reverse complement strand
TTGCAAACTTCAAATGCTGATTTTTGTGGTGAGAACGTAGAAGAGGTTTTCTTCTGATGTCTCTTCCACGAAGACCATATTTGTACGAATATCTCTTCATAGTGAAATGGTGTACCACAACTCCAGTGTCTGCCAGGTCTTTCTGG
>NC_045735.1:14434088-14434280 GCF_008692095.1 Etheostoma spectabile | reverse complement strand
CGTGCAGTCAAACGTGGGTTTTTCTTGCTTTTCTCACAAACCTGCAAGCTGTTCTGTCTGATATTTTTCTTCGTCTTCCAGGTCTTGCTTTAACTTCCACTGTTCCTGATAACTGCCATTTATTAATTACATTCCGAACAGAGGATTATGGCATCTGAAAATGCTTTGCTATCTTCTTATAGTCTTCTCCTG
>NC_045735.1:14428097-14434078 GCF_008692095.1 Etheostoma spectabile | reverse complement strand
ATCAACTATTTTCAGTTTCAGTTTTCTAGACAACTGCTTAGTCCAATAGTCCAAGACCTGGCAGTTTTGGCGCTGTAATGGCGACAGGTAGCAGCTGAGTGCAAGAGTGCAGAGTGAGAGTGTTGTTTTTTAACCTGGTTTTAGCGTCGTTCTTGGGTAGATCTGTGTGTGACGGTGACGACAATGGCTCACCTCAGTTTGACGGGTCGTTTTATCCTTTTTACGCTGTTATACAAACTCTTGGGGGTAATCTGTGTACACCAGGAGTCCCTCCATTACACCCGTGAGTTTCTCCTGTTCCTGCGTGATTCTGATGCGGGCATTGTGGAATCCCCGGCGGCTCTTCCACCAGAGATCATCCGGTCGGTAGCCACCCCTCCCGCAGAGAATCAGAGTTGGACATTCAGGACAGGAGTGAGGAAAAGGGGGAGACGCGGCGGCGTACGGCAAAGACTGAAGCGACAAGGCCATCGTAGGATACCTCTTCCTTCAATCATCCTCGCCAACGTCCAGTCCCTTCGGAACAAAGTGGACGAGCTCCAGGCGAAAGTAAAGTTCCTTTCGGAGTATAAAAATGCCTGTCTCCTCGCCTTGACAGAGACATGGCTCAAAGAACAGGATCCACTCTCTGATCTGGAGTTGGACGGGTTTGGAGAACCTGTCCGTCTTGACAGAGACTCCACAGTGACGGAAAATCACTCGGTGGAGGCTTGTGTCTTTATATAAATAAGAAATGTGTGTGCAATACGGTGATCGTCCAAACACGTGTACCTGATATCGAACTTGTCTGTGTCCTTACGCCCTTTTTATCTGCCCAGGGATTCCACAGATATTCGTCACACTTGTTTACATTCACCCGAAGGCTAATGCAGATTTAGCAACTCGGGCTATGGTGAAGTGTGTGCAGCGGCTCCAGGGGATTTCACCTGAAGCGCCAAACTCATTATGGGCGATTTTAATCACTGTAAAACAGGAAAGTCCCTGGTAACTTTTACCAATGTCACCTGCCAACAGACGGTCCAACAGCTGGACCTCTGTTTGGATGGCGTCAAAGGTGCTTATAAGTCTTACAGCAGAGCTACTCCGCATGTCTGACCACAATCTGTTTATTTGGTTCCGTCTTACAACCGGCACTGGAAGAGAAACAAGCCGAAACGAAAGTTAGTTCCGGTTTGGCAGAGGACTGATCGCAGAGTGTCTACAGGAATGCTACTGCTGCACTGACTGGGATTATTCAAAACGAATGTAAAGACATTGAGAGCTCACAGAGACTGTTCTGCATACATCGCCTTCTGTGAGGACTTAGTCATCCCACGTAAATCCCTTTCCATATATCCAAATAATAAACCATGGGTCTCTAAATCTGTCAAAAGCATAATTAATCAACGAAATATTAGTTTCACCAAGGTGGTGACATGACAATTAGAGTGCTTCAAAAAACAAGCTAAAAAGGAACTTAAGCTTGCAAAACTTCAGTATAAGGACAAAGTTGAGAACATGCTGAGCACAGGCAACTCACATCCTGCATGGGAGGGTGTGAAGCAATGATGATGGATGGATGCAAACTAAGAAGTGTCTGATCTCTCGCTCAATGGCATGTCAGATGGTCCTCCAAATGAGCTGAACACTTTTACAATCGTTTTAATATTCATGATTTTAGTGAGGAGTTGTCAGTTTTTAATACGTTGCCCCGGGCAGGTATAGTCCAGGTTGACAGAAACAAGGTCTGTACTCTTCAGAGGCATAAACGAAAGGAAAAGTCCTGGTCCCGACGGCATTGGAGGCCGCATATTAAAGAACTGTGCTGAACAGCTGGCAGACATTTTTTGTTTTGTTTTATTTATAAATGTCTTTACATCTCCAAACTGTTCCTCGCATTTGGAAAGACTCAATTATTGTTCCAGTGCCTAAAAAAAAGGCTCCAGAGTCTCTCAATGACTTTAGGCCTGTGGCACTCACGTCCCTCGCTATGAAGACGCTAGAGAAGATTGTGAAGGATGAACTTTTGAGCTCTGTCCAGGATCTACTGGATCCGTTTCAATTTGCTTACAGACCAAACCGGGGTGTGGAAGATGCAGCATGTACTCTTTTTAACTTGATCCATACCCATCTGGAGAGTGCTAAGAGCTTTGTGCGGCTGCTTTTTATTGATTTTTCTTCAGCTTTTAATTGCATTCAACCACATATTTTAGCGGGGATTTTAAAGAGTACTTTTAATATTGACCCTTGTCTTATCTCTTGGTTGATGAACTTTTTAACTAACAGGTCTCAACGTGTGAGAGTGAATAGCATTGTATCTGATGTCCTCTTTTCCTCCACTGGTTCCCCCCAGGGCTGCGTCCTCTCTGCGATTTTATTTATTTTATACTAATGCATGCCAAACCAGCACACCAGGCGTCATATCATTAAGTTTGCTGACGACTCGGTAATAGTGTCGTTGCTGACACACAACGCCCCAGAGCATGGCGCATTTTAAATGATTTACAGAGTGGTGCAAGTCGACTTTTATTAACATTAATGTGGCAAAAACTAAAGAAATGTAATCGATTTTAGAAAGAACCCCCCCACCCTCTCTCCTATCTCATTAACGATCAAGCCATCGAAGTGGTGAAGCAATACAAATACTCTGGTATTATAATCGATGACAAATTCACCTTCGAGCCACAGGTTGACGCTGTTTGTAAGAAGTCACATCAACGCATGTTTTTTTATCGTAAGCTTCGCAATTTAATGTTGATAATAAGCTTTATGAGGATGTTTTATTGTGTTTTATTGAATCTATTCTTTCTTTTGCTATTGTGAGTTGGTTTGGGTCCCTCACACTTAAAAACAAGAACAGGCTTCAATATATAGTTAAAGTGTGTGGCAAGATTTCCCAACCTCTGACGATTTAAACTCTGTCTATGAGACAAGGTCCCTCCAGAAGGCCAGTCAGTCTAGCCGACCGAGTCACCCCCTGAACAGCTGTTATCTTGTTGCCGTCTGGCCGGAGATCAGTCTGCCTAAATGTAGGACAAACAGACATAAAAACTCTTTTGTCCCAGCTGCTATAGGCTTTTTCAACAAGTCAATGTGAGGTGTGGTCTTTGTTTTTGTTGTCTTTGTATTTTTTTTAGATGTATGGCTTGTTTTGTTATACTGTGTGTTTACATGATGCGGCCTGCACAACAAATTGCCCCTTGGGGATAATAAAGACTCTTGAACCTTGAACCGTTGTGTTAATTCCTGGTCCAACCAACCATATGTACACATAAATAAATACTACACCAATGCTACACCATCAGACACAAAGTTTTTCTTGTTTTAGTTTTTCTCATTTGTATTCTATACATGTATCTAGTGAATACATCAGTACTGTGCCGTTTTTAATTGTAGCGTTTTTAAGCCACTCCGCAGGCTCTCATCCTGATGGCCTAAAGATAAAAGATGAAACAAATTGTCTGGTGTAAAGATGCCGGCACTCAAAGCCAGTCTAGCAACAGGACAGCTGTTGTCCTGGATATCTCCAATAAACATTCATGAGCAGAGAATGCTTTTCGTGATTTCCATTCTGAGAAAGCAGGAAGAGAGTGAAGTAAAGTGTAAGATATAGATAAGACAGGAGCAGCCAGAGAAAGAGAAGGAGACAGAGGGGCAAAAGATAGAGAAAGATACTGATGGAGAGACTGAGAAAGAGACGGAAAAGCCTGTGAGTTGAATAAAGAATTCTTTGATATTAGATAGTTTCAGTTCAGCAGCCTTTTGATCGACTGTCTTAAAGAACTTCACCCAAGCTGACAACAGAAAAAGAAAGTCAAGGTAGATTTTCATTGGGGTTTAAAATTTGAAGACATACACCTGCAGGTTTATTTGATATGTGGTTGACACGTTTGACACATTTGACACAAAGTAAGAAAGAGATCCAAGGAACTTTGACTCATTAATTCTTTCCTTTGTAGAATTCTGAGAAATATGACTTGATGTTGTACAACAGAAGAATGTCAATAACAATGACAAAACAAGAACCTCTAGATGAGCCACAGCCACAAGTTGTGGTGAAAAAATACTGGGAACCAAGCAATCGGCCTATTCTGAACAGGCACATGGACTAGGAACACAAATAACTAAAAATCAGGCCTTGGAAAAGGGTCACACTCAATTATTTTTAATGTAAGTTGAGAATGCAGTCAGACAGGGAAAGACAGGGATATCATGCACTGATGTGCAGAGGAAGTGGAATGTACAGAAGGCTGCCCCAACCTTTTCAAGGAGCACTCTGTGATGGCCCGACTATTCCAGCTATAGACGGATGGTCTCCTTCAGCGGTGTTACAGATTAGATAAAGAGAATAATGCGTCTACTCAGAGTCAGTGAGATCTACAGATACAGAAAACGGCACAACAGTAACCTGTAAGAAATGTCGTACTTTTTATGAGACCTATGTACAACTAAGTTCTGCTCAGGTGGAGAAGGTGACCTAAGAGATCCAGGTACAGAGTGCATCACAACTGTGGCATGATGCAAGGAAGCTTGACTGACTGCGAGCACAGCAAAGAGAGTCCCCATAAGGGGCACTACTAACCCACAAAACTTCCTAAATGAACACTTGCATCCCACCTTTACTGGCAATACTGCAACTAAATATGGAAAAGAAAATGAGCACATAGTCATGCAGCGCATGGAGGATCAAGGCCACACTGTGGAGAGGAAAGGCCTGGTAGTTTGTCCTGACCATCCCTGGTTTGGAGCCAGCCCAGATTTGAGACTTAGCACAACTCCTTGAGATTTTCCCCAAGTTTCCCCAAAAGAGTCCTGTGTCACTTGCAGAGAGTTTCTTGGTTGGCCAAATGGTGACATCAGATGCTTAAGTGATGGAAATGATCTCATTCTTCCAAATGGGGTAAGTGGATACTACCTCCAGGTGGGTACACAAATATTGTTACTTATGTGTGAACTAATGCCACATAAATTTGTGAACTTTCATTAAAACATTAATGAGTCAGTAAGCCTTTAACGTTAACATTACTAAGAAACGGCTACTTCAGCTATTTCACCGGAAGTTGCACCTATAATCATTTCTACAGTAGCAGTACGAGAATAAGCTGGATAGACCAAGTACATTAGCATTAGCTACTTGTCAACCAGCACCTAAGCATTTTTCCTCTTCGTTCCCCCTACAGGTTGGGAATGGAATTGGCCATTACTGTTACCATTACCATTATTCTTATGTCTCATTCCAACGAGTTAAAGAACCACTGAATCTTTCGATTTTGGAAACATTATTTCCAAATATAGGTACAAAAGAATCTTTGGTGTTTGATTGATCGATATTGAAATCAATCAATATCAATAAATAAGGTATGTCTTAGGGCTGCACAATTAATCAAATTTTAATCACGATTTTGGCTTTGCACGATCAAATCATGCAACATTTTAAATGCGTCATTCCGTTCATAGAACGCTTTGGGTTTTTTGCAAAGCAAATCTACCGCTCTGTAAACCACTGTCTGATCATGTGCCAATCAGAATTGTTCCCTCCACCGTGCAGCTTAGTTTCTAGATGTAGACAGTCAGAGGATAGAGTAACAGGAGGAAAATTCCACAACAGAAAGCAGTTGGTCATGCGTTGGTCACAAGGTTTACCAGTTTACCAGTAAACTCAACGTTTTGACCCGTCTCTGTTGTTTTAAAGACAAAAGCAGTGGCCAGTGCTAGTTAGTGTCTGTTAGCTCACAGGGCTCTAGGGTGCAACTAACATCTTTCCTAGGTTGCACTGGAGCACCTAATGTACTTGCATCTGTTGCCTCTCCACAAACGTAGCAATGTTGTTTATATTAATATGGTTTAATTTTGCGTTACATTTCTTCTGTAAAGCCGTGCTAGTGTTTGAATCTCTCCTCTTACTCTGCGTGCAGCCCCGCCCCCTTTCACTCACATACGGCTCCCCAATAACATGGTGAGACAGAGCGGCGACAGCGCCGGTCCACACTTCTGACATTTGT
>NC_045735.1:14424697-14428087 GCF_008692095.1 Etheostoma spectabile | reverse complement strand
ACAGTTTTAATTGTTATTAACACAGCTGTTTATCATTAAGCATGCGAGGCAAACCTATACTTGTACCAGTGTTTCTGCTGGTAACTCTGCTATTGCAGTGGCCACGGCAAAAAACACAGAAGAAGTTACTGAATGTAACTAACTTCAGTTCGTAGAGTAACAGCATGTGAGACGGAGCCTGCTGGACTTATTCATAATGACTCAGATGTCACTTTGTGAGTACGTCCATCGCACTCCCTCTCGCTCTCTAGCTCTTTTAATCAGTTATTGCTTTTTTGTTTTTTTAATATATCCTAGGCTATTTATTTCAGATAATTTTTATTTACATAAGTTGCAGCTGTATTATGTACAACATACAACTTCAACATAAGAGAACTGTAGCACAATATGGATGTTAAAGCAGTTATAAATAGCTTACGTGATAATTAATCGTGATCTTAATATTGATAAAAATAATCGTGCAGCCCTGGTATCTGTTGTATAACTGTGTTGCAAATTGGGATGTTATTATTGACAAAACAATGCCATGTGGGAGAAAAAAAGTTTCATTATGTTTACTGAGGAACCCCCAAAGTTTGTATTGAATCGTGGGTCAAAAATCGTGACATTAACCAAATCATGGTTTGGTGCATCGTTACAGCCCTAGTAATTATGCATCCAAAAATCTAAACATTTCCAGATAAAAAGATTTGTTCAGTCCCAAAGCTAGATGCCACATTTTGACTATTGGGAACTAGAAAAGATTTGAGTTATTAGAACAGATTTCCAATGTTACATGTTAAAACCCAGTTTAAACACATTTGCAAAGTTTATCCACATAAACGGGAACACACACACACCTGCAATTTATGCAGTCTCATATTTGTATATCTACAGTAAGATGTTCAAATTAATAAAAACTGACAATGTATAATCACGCACGCACGTGCACGCGCACACACACAAACACGCACACACACACACACACACACACACACACACACACACACACACACACACAAAACCAAATGCCTCTTTATCTCCTGCCTCCATGCATCACTTTCATACATATTCCCATGTGTTTAATTAACAGCAGTATTTTATTGCAAAGCTATGAAAAGAAATCAGAATTTATTATCCATAATTTCACCAATTAAATGAGACGAAGCAGCCCTTGTTTTAATTAAGGGTAAGTTAACACAATACCAGCAATCATTACATAGCTCCAAACCCAATAGGTCACAGTCTGGAACAGACCTGGTTTGTGTGCATGTACAGTATGTCTTAGTATGTATCAGCACCTCTGTATGTTAATGTGTGCCTGTGTAAATGTGTTTGCATATATCCCAATCCCAGCGGCGATACATAAATTATACTCCTACTGTGAGCATATTTCCTTTTTATGTCTGACACAAAATCTTTTATTTGCCATGATTTTTGAAACACACACCCACCTACACACAAACACACACACACACACACACACACACACACACACACACACACACACACACACACACACACACACACACACACACACACACACACACACACACACACACACACTTCTATGTGCTGCCCTAAACTGATAATCTCTCTTCTCTTCAATCATCTTCTCCCTTCCTTCCCATTGCTCGCCTTTCTGCATCTTTCCTTCCCCCTCCTTACTCGGTGTGCCTGCTCTGCCCTCAGCATGTCTTTAATCTGCTCTCACTATCATGCAAGTGTACAATCCACAGTAGATCAATTTTAAGGTTTTGAGACATCTCAGATGTTTGGCCACACAATGCCATTTAACATTTCTTTTAAATTTCTCTCAATTTAAAACCACAAGGAAGTGTGGCCTTAACAGACAGCTGTGTTGTGTAGTGGGAAACTCCAGGGGTCTGACCTGTGCTAAACAATCAGTTTAGGGTCTCAGTTCGCATCCCGGTATATCACATTGTGACAAAAACGCATGTGTGGCCAATAGGAATGGACAATAATATTAATAATGAGGGAGAATGTCTGAAGATGAGAGAAATGTGACAAACAAGAGAGAAATGGAAGATGAGAGGGCAGTGGGCCAGTAGAATAAGAGCACAAAAATGTTCAAGCTCTGATCTGAATTTCACTGAAATGGCCATTGGCATTATAAAAAAACCCTCTCCTAACAGTGCTGAACATAGTTATTGTCACTCTCCTTATGACTGCTAAACAGTACACATTTCCTGACAGTAACACACATAGTACCAATATGGTTGCACCCACGCATGCACATAGCCATGCATGCGCATGCGCCACATATCACCCCAGCTGCTAGGCTGGATTCATCCAAATATGGCAGGGGATATTTCCATGGCAACAGCAGGCAGAAGGGCTGCAGACTTGAGCTGGGTGATCTCCAGAGGTAGTCTGTTTTTTGACTTTTGATTCAAACTATTCTCCTTCAATTCATTCAACAGTATGGTCCATTTCTTCAGCACAGTACAACTATCTGCCTCTTGTAAAATCACACAGAATCCAGCAGTGGTTACATATTGGCTGCCATGGAAATGCAACTACACTGCTTGAACTGTAAGATTGCAAACATACATTGGTTTTAACCAATGACGTAGTTATATAATTTGTATTTGTACTTTTGAATAATGTTTTTGCTGTTTTTAATCAACTTGGGTCAACATGCACAGCACAGAGTATTTCCCTGAAATCTGTTGCTGCAAAACAGCTGCAAATGAGAAAATACAGACAATTATAAATGGCACTGATGGAGTGGACACACAGTAACAGCTAAAAAGCAGACGGTGCTTGGGAGGAAAACATATTTCAAACTGAGATGACTGATCATAAAATACAGAGATGTTGGTGCTGTGAAGTCAACCCTATTATAAGTCTAAGCTATTACCACTGGCTGCCCTGCATGGTCTGGATGGAAATTTATTGCGAGGTAGGACAGTGCTTCAGTGCATGTTGGGTAAGCACGAGTGTAAATACCATCTTAAACTCCTGCAACAGAGCGCAGCTCTGCCTCCTCAGTTCCACAAAACCCTGTCGGAGCTCAGCTCCGTCTCCTTCAGCACCAAACATTTTGCCCCGAATGTTTTGAGTGTACCCCCGAATGTATTTTGAAAAGTTGACTGACCAATATGAAACTGTACGTCGGTTAGTTTCCACTCTTGCTGTAAAAAGCTATGCAGTTTCGGGTTTATGGATGTGCTCTGCTGTTGACATGCTGCAGCAGATGTGTCGCGTTTGAACTCTGTGTATTTCTGCTGTAGTTTCGGTTTTTCAACCTCCAATGTAGAAGCCGAAGCAGCGTACAGCCACTTTCCTTAACCTTCGCTCATTCAGAGACCAGGGACCCAAACAGGGCTCTGTGTAAAATATCACGACTCCTCCAAACCTCGGAGAACACAGATGGTATGAGTTATA
>NC_045735.1:14422241-14424687 GCF_008692095.1 Etheostoma spectabile | reverse complement strand
GCACAAAGTTTTGGACATGAGCAGAGATCTTGCTCAAACATCTGAAATAGTATAGTCCAGGGGTTTAATAATAAATTAAAATAAATGATGAATGAATCATTGAGGTGAATAATTGTCATGCACATTTAAGGAGGTTCCCCAACAAAATATGAAAAAGAGGAGGGAAGAATAAATGATACCTGAGCTACATGTGTTCTGACTCAGATATTATTACATAGAAAAGTCGATCTAAAGGAGAATAAATACAAAGAGAGAGAGAGAGAGAGCTTTATTGCAATGTATTCCATTATGTTTTTATATTTTGATTGTAAGGTTTCCCTTTTACATAAAGATATTTCAGGTATAGTGATTCAGAAAAAGATAAAAATAGGTGCATAAAAAATCACCAAAATGAAGGAAATTAAGTGTTTAATATTAAAAGAAATTCTGGAGGGAGACCACCAGACTGGATTTGTTGCGGAACGGAGTCAGTGGAAATACACACATTGACTTTAATGGAAACCTGACGGACCCGCAGCCGTTCTGCAACCGGTGGAAATTAGGAGTAACTGTTTCTGAGTTCACTATGAAAGGGTGGAGGATGTATCAAGATTAAAGAAATTTACTAACCAAGTGAGTATTCATCACACACTTGACATGACCAATTAAAAAAAAATGCCACAAGAGCCACATCAAGACGCATCACATTCAGGCAATGTTAGAGGCGGTACTACAGACAGACAAGATTGAGTGAGAATCAAATCAAACCAAGCACACTGCCCATCTCTAATGCAAATCTGCAAATGCAATCTGAAGATCTTGTACTAGTCTATTCGATTAATGACCATAATGTGCCCTTGTGGTAATATAATTATCTTGGTGTTCTGCCCAACTGAGCTAATCAGAAGTTCCTTCAACAGACCTCCATTGAGCAGAGCAGCCATCCGTGACCATCTCCAATTTACAACTACAGTCAGTTATGATACTGATGCTAACAAAGGCTGATATTCAATTAACTGACCTAATCAGGACAGACTAGCCAGAGACAGAGGACTACAAGATATACTGCAAAAAATATCAATTTTAACAAGCCATTGGGGTCTATATTTAGCTTTAGAAATCAATTTTCTTTGCACAAGTAGAAAGTCAAATGGTGTGATCTCTTGATCATTTAGATCAAGAAAAGTGGCTATTCAGTTTTTAATTAGCAGGACTATTCAACTGGTATCAAGATGGGGTTGAATAATTTAAGGAAACTGCTGGAATCCATTGATTAATTTTATTTATTTATTTTGTTAACATGGAATAAACTGCAAATTGTTGTGCCGAATTTTAGAGCCAATGAGGTGTATCATATTGTTTTGCTTTTTTCTTCCTAAATGGGAGTATCCAATTCCCTGTGACTCCCAGTAGTTGTCAATGTTTTTTTTTTTACTGGGGAACAGTTAAAGGGAATCTATTATACTCTTCCATATTTACTGTCATATCTATGTTACAATGTAGGATTTTCATGTTAAATGTGGCCATACCTTTTTCAGAATATATTTCAGAGAAATCCCTGTGAGCAAAAACCTCAGATTTCTAAATGTTCTGAATGCTCTGCTTTGAACAGTTTTTTCTACTCTCGGCGAGACGTAACACAGAGCCAGGTTTCTATGATTGGTCCAGGCAGCTTCCTGCAGTTTAGGCTACTGCTTTGTTTACATAGGACTAGCTACATGCTAAATCAGGGAAAGCTGTAATCTTGGCAACCATTGTTGTTAATGTCAAAAATATTTTGGGGTCACGTTACTGCTGCAACATATTTGGTTGGGTAGTATTCAGAAGCTTTTATCAGTGATGTTTGACAGTAAAAAGTGCTGCTTTTTCCTTTACAATCCACTGCTAACTACAAGTAAGTGCATGTTAATGCCAGGGTAACCTGCAATCTTTGCTGCTAATGTTGTTAATTCCTCCCCAACAAAACATATCCGGTTGGGTAGTTTTTGGTTTAGCGCCTTTATTGGGGATTTTTCATGGTACAAAGTCCTGCTTTGTTCCAGTCAGTCTCAGGCTCGGAGTGCAACAACACGGAGATTCCAGAGACTCGCAAACATGCAGAAGCACATTGGTCAATCAGAGCACGTTTGGCTTTTTCGGAAGGGGGGCTTAAAGATACAGATCCAGGTTTTCCTCTCGTGCTTAACAATATACAGCTGTTTTAATAACAATTAAAACTGTGGACAAATGTCAGAAGTGTGGACCGGTGGCCCCTGTGTGGCGGGGCTGCGCGGAGAGTAGGAGGAGAGAGAGTAGAGGAGAGATCCAACACATGCACGGCTTTAGAGAAGAAATGGGTCATTTAACGGAAAATGAAACCATATCAATATAAACAACATTGCAGTGGATGCAAGGACATTGGGTGCACCGGTGCGACCTAGAGGAAAAATGTTACTCGCGCCCTAGAGCCCTGTGAGCTAACAGACAC
>NC_045735.1:14420999-14422231 GCF_008692095.1 Etheostoma spectabile | reverse complement strand
TAGCACTGGTCACTGCTGTTTTCTGAAAAAACAATGGATGGGACAAAATTTTGCGTTTACTAGTAAATTGCTAAACCTTGAGACCGACTTATGAGCGACTGTTATCCATTGAATTTTCCTCCCGTTACTCTGTCCTCTCTGACTGTCTACATCTAGAAACTAAGCTGCGCGGTGGAAGGAACTACTCTGACTGGGTCACGTTCAGTCAGTGTTTTACGGAGCGGTAGATTGGCTTTGCAAAAAAACACGGAGCGTTCAATTAAATGACGCATTTAAAAAATTGCTCGATCACGCAAATTTGATTGTGGGAAGTCAAAATTGTGATTGTCATTAAAATTAGATTAATTGTGCAGCCCTAACAGGCAATCCAACAGAGGGTGAATACAGGTGCAGCAGCCATGGGCATTATTAGAAAAGTGTTTTTGGACTTTAAAGCATGTAAACATGTTCTAGTATTATCACAACATACATACAAGTATGAATCTGAAAACCGTATATAATAGGTCTCCTTTAAGCCTTGGTTATACTTGCGTGTGACACTGTGGCGCAAGTTTCCACAGATGGTGTGTGAGCTACGAGCACGTACAGAGGCGTTTATGCTCAACACATTGTTCGTTCCCGTATTCTTTAAAACACCAGCGAGCGTACAAACAAAATAAACTATGAATATGACTGTTGCTTCTCCAGAGTTTTGTGGCTTTGAGCCACCATTCAAAACAGATCAAACCCTCTGTATTGTAAATAGTTACAAACTCAACCCATGGCAGGTCATCAAAGCTATGACTGTAGCTGATCCATCCCTTTGATTCCATGAGGACAGGAGACGTATCTTGGTTTTATGATCTTTCTCTCTCTCCTTCTACTTTCATCTATAATAGCAGGGCAAACCCATATAAAGCATTTTGAGTATGGTTTAATACTTTACCTCACTCTCAGCAGGATGACAACGATGATGATGTAGTAGATGGAAGATGATGAGTGGGATGAGCATGATGATAATGAGCATCATGGTGGCGATGACAACAAAAATGATGCTGGCAACAATTTAGTTACACAGCACAGATCACTGCGGGAAGAGTAGAATTACGGTAGGATAACATTTGTGGCATTTTAATGGCAATTACATTATAATGGTTATAAAGGTTATACTCTGTTTAAAGTCTATTTCATTCTCTGCATATTGGCTAGGATAGGTGCTAAAATCTCACACACACACACACACACACACACAC
>NC_045735.1:14413012-14420989 GCF_008692095.1 Etheostoma spectabile | reverse complement strand
ACACACACACACACACACACACACACGTAAATAAAAAAACAGCTTATTTAAATTTATGTTATTTTTGCAAGTGAATTGTAGGAGGAATTCATCTAAGTGGGAACAAAGCTTAGAGTAGTGTGAAAACCACCTCCAAAAAATTAAAACAGCATGTGTATCCGTGTGTGTTTTTGTGTGTGTATTTTGTTTGAGTGTACAAAGGGTAATGATGTCTGTTGATGTACGGTTGGATGTATAGTCAATCTTGGTATTTAACAACATTCAGTATGCTTCTCTATTTTTCTGATACAAAGTTACTGCTCTGCCATTTTACCAAGGCATGGCAACAATCTATAGTTTTTTCCATTAACAAGTCCCACAGTTCAAAATTGACTGGTCTTTGAAAATGAGTTTTTTAAACAAAGTGGACTTAAACAAGAGTTAGAAATGGTCCAGCCACAGAATAAAACTTTACTTGTTGCCCAGTGGTAATGTCAAGCCCTGGCTACTATAGTACATATTAGGCTTTCCTGCACCTGTAGCAAAAGCAGGCAACCTCCACTGAATAATGACCTGAAATGTCTGAATCTGCCTAACTCAGCTCAACTAATTACAGTGATTGGTCTATTAGGTTTACCAGTCATTTGCTTAATGGTAATTAATAACAAAAAACAGTATGTTACAAAATCAGCAAATAACACTTGCACGTTTTATCAGTTAGGAAATGTTTGGATGCAAATGACTAAATCAGTCAATATTATCTGAGGGGGGTGTAAGTGAAAAATGTGGGAAAACGCAACCAGTACTGTCAAAGACCAGGGTGAAGTTACCTTAAAGTTTGATAATCCCCAACTGTATACACATTTTATGGAAAGAACTTGATTGAAATGAGTTTAAAGTAGATATTTACCATCTGGGCTCTTATTTTTATATTAATAGCTCTGTGTTCATAATCATCAATGGCTCTCATAAGAGGGTTATTTTAGAGAAAAGTGCAGAGCCACAGCTTTGCCTCTGCATCTCCCCTCCAACACATCCAGTGTGAAATCCCCTGTGTAACACTAGTTACAAAACACATTTTATTCCAACTGAGTTACTGTTTATACTGATAAAGAGAAACTCACAGAGAAAACAGAGGGAAATCAAGGAGAAATTGACACATCGCAATCATATTAAAATGTTCCGGGGGAAACCCTGTACTGTATAGGTATGACAACATACCACTGCTCAACATAAAACAGTAGAAGTGAATGTTGTAGCTCCACTGACCTGCCGATGAGTAGAAACTCTCCTACCAGTGCCTGGCGTCTCATGGCCATGAGGATGTTGCGGACAGTCATGCCTTCACAGAAACATGCCACCACCCTAGCCTTGGGCAGGTGGCCCCTCAGTCTCTCCAGCAGCCGATCAAAGCTCTGCTCTCCAGCATTGCTCCAGATTTTGCCTAGAGAAAACATGTCAGACAAATACAAACATGATCTGACGGATGCAATATACATCTATCTATTTCATTATTTTATTGTGCTCAAATGTCAGCCACCTGACACCCACTGTGTGAAATGGCTCTTTATAAGGTGATAAAACAACAGGCCAATCTTTACTGTAAAATATGTGTCTTCTTGTTTAGTAGATGTCTGGAAGCAATAGTCAACACTACAATATTGTTGCTGTATAGATAGAGGTATTTGGTCAAAAATATCATGGTATTTGATCGCCCAGCCCTTGTAATTAAATGCAAGTTCTGCTAATAGCTGTTTGTGTGAAACAAACCCTTACACAAACTGCACACACACTAAAATTCAATGCAATTTCTTACTCAACTACAATCTTTTTGTAATATTTGGATCAGTAATTGCTTAGTTTACTGTGGTTGTCTTGACCAGATCAGCTTACCAGAGTGGGCAATACAGATGCCCTCCTTGGCTGCCATGTCCTTGAACGCTTCCATCCCACTTTCACCATAGTTGCCTGGAAAACCACAGAAAGGGTAAGGGATAAGGAATTAGAGAGACGGAAGACTACTGTCTACAAAGAGAGAGGTGGAGACAGAGCAACACTTCCTGCTACAATGTAGCACATATAAAATTTAATAGAACACAGTTCTTTATGAAAATTAAATGTAAACTCACAGATTTTGATACACTTGCTCACCAGACAAAAATGCAACATCTACTTGGAGAAAATAGTGTCAGCGCTGTAGAAGCAGCTTGATTTGTGAGTGCATGTCACAGCCTTAGAGACAACCAGCACAACAACACGTAACATCAGTCGTTCATCTTCTTACAGCTCACTCTTACATTCTTATTTACTCCTCTACTTAATGTGTTTTTTAATGTTTTTTTCTTTCTTAATTGACACAACAATCTTATATTAATATACTGTTGTTGCTTTTTTATTGACTCAAAACAAATTAATTCACGACACACAATTATAATTTTCTTTTTCTTTTCTTTTTTTCTCATCTTATTATTGAACTGTATTATTCCTATTTTCCTATTTTTACAGTCTATGGAACACACAGGCCACACTTATTTCGGGTAAAAAAAGATAACTGACATCCATTTATTAGTAATGATGGATATAGCTCCTGTAGCAGGTTTTAGCAAAATGGTCATATAAAAAAAGGTTTTAGCAAGATGCCTGAATATTATGCTGCGTTCCATACAACCCGTAACTAGTGTTTTAACAACCTTCTACCTGTGAAAGTGCCCTGGAATGGCAGTCAAACCAGTAGCTTACTACCCGTGAACTCAAACCAGATTGTTGTACTCCCAGTTACAGTTTTTGACGTCACACATACATAAACAACAATGGCGACCCCTGTTGATTCTGTACAGACGACGGTGACTATCAGTGAGAAATGGAAATAAATAGACATAAATAGGCAACGTAAAGTAATTCCGCACATTGTAATCAAAACAATACACATCAGATTGTGTACTACTACAGGTTATGTTTATTAAACATAGCTGCAGAGGAGGGTCTGGCTAGTCAACACAGCATTCTGAGATGCCGCACGGAGCAATAGCGCCTCTGCAAAATAGCCTCAGGAAGGAACTTGTTTGGGTGGATCATGTGTACGTTCAGTTGTTTATGTAGTGCAACAGAAAACTCAGATTGGTCAGATAGTCTGCTAGCTAACCCTGCAGAGATCTGAGGAGCACTTAACCATAGTCCTAATATAGACCAGAGTTTAAAATGCCAACACAAACAAAGCGGACGGACATCAGGCCGAAATGAAAGACGACCGGCTGAATTTCCGGCGGCACCTGAACAATACGGAATTGTAACGTCGTGGCTATAGACTACCTGTATATTAACCATATCAATTTTGAACACATTATCACAGTTTGATCAGTAAATATTATAGTACCTTTATAGGAGTAGCCCATAAGACGTTAACATAATTTATTCAATTCAAGTGTGAACTGGCTTATGCAAACTATAACACATTTTCAAATTCTCGCTTATAGACAATACTTTTTTATGGAAAAGATGACAGTTAAAGACCTGATCCCTTCTATTTTTCAAAAAAATGCCCACTGCATTAACTAGTCTGCTACTCATGAAAGCTCAAATTTATGTCAGAGAAAGCATCTCTCCACTGTGGCACCCGTTTCTTTGCCAGAGAAAGTGGGTGACCTGGAATTTATGCTAATAAATGGTTGTACACACTGGCAGAGAAAATGATAGGATTCCCTTTTTTAATTTTGGTTTCTCCCTTTTTTACCATTGTTTCTCTTTTCTCACTCAATGAGGTTGTTACCGCTTATGATGTTCCTTTTTATGGAGTATGTTATCAAAACCAGTATGCAGTCTAATAAGGTATCATTGTGCAGTGCTCTACTTTAATTGATTAGGAAAAAGAAGTGAAAAGGAGAAAAAGTGATAGAAACAGAGTGAGAGAAGGATAGAGGGAAAAGAAGAAAAATCATGGCGAGAACAAAGGAAAGAACAGAAAGAAAATGAGAAAGAAAGGGAAATGTACACAGAAAGAGGTCCCACAATCCCTGACTGCTGCATCTGTGCGTGTGTGTGTGTGTGTGTGCGTGTGTGTGTGTGTGTGTGTGGGCCAATGATGAGTGTGTGTGTTGGAGTGAAGTGTAAAGTCCTGTTATTAGTGTCTCAGTGAGAGGAATGGGAGACAGATGGTACAGACCATCCTTCCCCTGCACACATTGACACAGACACTCACGCACACATTCATACTGTTACCATCATCAAAATCGATAAAGCTTGTAACCTACTTCACTCTGGTCTCAACAGGGATTTATGTGTGAGACATCACTCACTCACACACTCACACACTCACACACTCACACACTCACACACACAGACACACGCACACAGACACACAGACAAAGCCTGTAATGTCTCTTTATCACTCCGTTTCCACCTCTCAATCCCTCAAACATACTTTACATTACTAGCACTTTCTTACACAAATAAACTTATGCTCTCATCACTCCCAAATAAAAAAAAACACCCACACAAATTCATCAGTTTTAAATAAACTGAAGACTACTACCAAACAATACAAGTCAAGTCTGTCCTCTCTTCCTCACTACTAGAGCCGGTCCGATATATCGGTGGGCCGATTGTAGGCACTTATAATGGCCGATGATAAATATAGTTTGTCCACCAGAAGGCACTCTACAACGTCCCTGTTGGAAACACTAATTATTTGGTTTAAGATTCATATCTTAAGTTTGTATTTGTATACATTTTATTTATCAGAACTTTAATATATTTTAATGTTCCTCTGTTCTGTTGTGCCAATAAAACAAAATATCATATTATTTTAGTGAGAACTGATAAATAACTACAAATAACTAATGTTAGGGAAATCTGTTCATGTTTTGTTACGCGTTTCTGGATTATTTTTTTTTAAATATACTATATCGGCTGATATATCGGAAAAATATTGGATTTCTAAATAACCACATATTTGTATTGGTTTCAGCCTTAAAAATCCTTTATTGGTTGGGTTCTACTCACTACTTTCCAGCAAACATTGAAATTCTCTAGGCTAATTCACACATACACATTAAGGCATGCAGACCTATTTGTCGCTTAATTTCACAAATAGTGACCTCATATGTCATCTATGTCACTAATCATCAAATGTTGACATGGACTGTGAATAAATACAATATACATAAATGAAAATTAACACAAAATCTTACACTCCCCATTCCAGTTCATTAAGTTTAGTTCAGCATTTTATACTTGCATTTCTTGCTTACTTCAATTCCCCTCGCCCACATAGTTTCTATTGCCTTAAATCATGCCTTTCATCCACTCACACAGGCCATACCCTCATCCGTTCACCTACACACAACTAGAAGCCATTATCTCCTGTGTTGCTCCACTGTGACCATCACATTTTGGAGCAAACACCTAACATGAGGTCACACTCTGTTCTCTTTATACCCCTTTACCGCTTAGTGCTTTGTCCCCTTTACCTCCCACTGGTCTCCTCTACAAAGCTGTGTCTCTTTAATACCTTTATCTAAATGTAACATTTCAATGATAAACAAAAAAGAACAAAAACAGCTTAAATAAACATTTTCAGAGAAACAAAGAAAAGTTCTTCTTTGCTGTGTGCTTCTCACATGTATGCCCATCTAACCTAATAATCTTTAATCTCTATTATTCCAACATGCAATCAAATGCAAAGCTGAGGGGTCTTTTGCTTGCTCTCCATGGACCTCCTCTTCCTCTAACGACTTGCTCCTTCTACCCCAGCTTTCCCTAACAGCAAATCAGGCAGTAAACTTTAAGATACAGACACAGGTGCTTCTGCATCTTTTCCCCCATTGTTTCCATGTCTTCCCTCTCACCCTTCCTCCATCCTCCTCAATTACCACCTCTTATCAGGTCTATTAAATGCAAATACATGTTACCTCCCTTTCCCCTCTTTCCCTTCCTTGTCTGTTTCCCCTTTTCAACCCTCGTTCACTCCGGTCACAGATTTACCCAGAGAAAAACAACATGCAAAAAATGTAAACATTATTAAGTAAAGGGCATCCTCTTGCCCTTGTCTCCTATTAATCTTGATCACGCTCCCTTTCTTGTTCTCTTCACGTTCTCCTCAATCTTCACCCAAGCCCCCACCACCCCACATCACATCTGGACTGCTACAACAAAGCTACATGGCTAATAGAACACACAGATAAACACAAATACATAACAGCATGCATCAGCACACAGGTATGCACAGACTCATCTGTATAACGTATTGTGTTTGATTAAGTATCAGTCTACATTATTGATGAATTATTGAGTAATTGTAAAGTTAGTGACAAACATGTTATACCCGTAATGTTGTCACTTAAAATTAGGGCTGCAATTAACAATTATTTTGATTATTGATTAATCAGTCAATTAGTTTCTCAATAAAACGTTTCATCGTTTGATCTTAAAGAATGTTCAAAATATTGCTGGAAGCAATAAATGTTAGTTCTTTTTGCTAGTTACAAATAAAAAAATAGATCATAAAATCAGTTGAGTGATGCAAATCTATTCTGTAGCTTGCAGACGGCAAGCACATATTTAGTCTGGACTAATTTAGTCTGGTAAGACACAAACAGCCTTACTTCATATAAGCTCTTAGAGTTTGCAGTGACAATTACAAATTAGTTTATGTGTGCATCTCTGTACAATATTTATTTTTTCTTTCTAGCCCTGTGAGTTATCCCACAGGCCTAATGTCAGATAGTAGCTCTGCTCAAACCACTAATTGAGTGTTATTAGGTGAGAAAAGACTCCCAAACCTAAAGGGCTCACTAGCCATTAGGACTTTTAGACTTGTAGTCAAAAAATAGTGGTTGGCTATATTTTGATGAATTTCAGATGATATGTGCATGCCAGTTATCCCATGTTTTGCCAATGAATTAGCCCCAGGCTACAGACAGGATGCATAACAGCAGTTTTATAACCTAAACCAACTCCGATTGGATCTAGAAATCTACAATTTTGTCTGCCCAAAAACCATTCTTGTAAATTGAGCTGGGCAATATGGAAGAAATCAATTTTCACAATATTATTTACCAAATACCTCAATATCAATACCACAACAATATTGTAGCGTTGACTATTGGTACATTGACAAAATGTTTACACAATGAGATTTTTGAGATCATCAGTTACGTGAATGTAATGAATAAGTGGGCAAAGGCAAATAATAGAACAGCTAGAACAGTCTGTTTCTTCAGAAAATTACATCACTTCACTGTAATGCCGTTTTTAAAACCAGGGAAACACTTTTGCCTTATTACAATTTAGCAATATCCAAAATCTAAGACAATATCTAGTCTCAAATCACAATTTTAATATTATAATATCAATATATTGTCCAGCTCTAAAATACATACAGTAAAGAGAAACAAACAAACACACAAACATGTACACACAAGTGCACACTATTTGTATTGATGCATACATGTGCTAATATTCCTGTACAAGTGCAGGCAATTACATGCCTGGTATAATAAACAAGTTAATGTTTTATCATGGCATCAGCAAGGACATTTTTTCCCCTTGATTACCTGGTACCTAGATTACCTAGTATCTGTGACAATAAGAAATCTCTATTTAATACTCCCTCTTAGATATTGTGGACAGCAAGTGGGATGGCAAACCATCTATCTTAACAGAAGGCATTAAATGGATTCCTAGAACATGAGTTTTCCAATCTGAGCCAATTTGAGTAGATGTAGTCCTGTGACCTAGGCTCATTAAAACACAGAATAGCTCGTTATATGGGGACACACCAGGAACTGGCCCATAGGCAACAGTGCCAAAGACAACGGTAAAAACGTGAGCTTATTCAGTCAGTCATTCTCCTCTTCCCCCTTCATTATGTACCTTTCTCTACACTACCCTCCCCAACCCATCCCAGTTTCCTCTTCCTCAATCCTGTGAAAGCCATGGCCGTTAAATAGGCACAGGGCAGATCATGTTACAGAGACAGACAGACAGACAGACAGACAGACA
>NC_045735.1:14410508-14413002 GCF_008692095.1 Etheostoma spectabile | reverse complement strand
GAGAGAGAGAGAGAGAGAGAAAAAGCAAAAGAAAACAGTGAGCAGAGGAGTCAATAAAGACAAATAGGAGAATTATCTGAGAGAATGTGAGAAAGACAAAAAGGGAGCAAGAGTAAAGAGGAAGAGTTGGAGAGAAGGTTGACGTCTTGATTTATTGAACTTGATCTGTTGGAGCGTGCTTGGGTGACACACTGAGCTGAACTGAGTGACAGAGGGGAATGAGAAGGAGTCAGAGAAAGAGTGAAACAGTGGAGGATGATAATGATTCCCTTTGGAGGAATACTAAACACTGAAAGCCAATTCCAACCATGTGGGTGAATTACTAATAGTTTGTTTTATGATCAACTGACAACAGACTGTGATCAATATTGTACAGAATATGAACACATTTTATCTGTACAGTAAAGTGCATATATATGAACAATAATGGAAGTGGATGACGGAGGATTAAAGAAGAATGCTGACAAAGGACAATACCTCCCATCCTTTTACAGCGCAGAGTACAGCAGTTGAGCACCTTCAGCTACAGGCTGGTCTCCCCAAGGTGCTCTACACAGCCCAACGGAAATTATATATATAGTAGTAATACATATAGTATTTTGTTTTATGCCTGTTTACGTAATTGACCTTTCAATTACCTTTATACCGTTTAAACACATTACTGTATATGTAACACAATTCATCTGAGTTGCTATGTTGCACTGCCTAATGACTATCCATCAATCTATATATCTATCTTTGTGTCTAATTTCTTTATGTCTCACACTTTAATCCAAAATAATAATGCAAAAATGACAAAAGGAACAGAGGACCTAACCAAAGACACTTCTTTGCATTACAAATTGAACAGAAACGGTTCTAAAATCCACACATCATATGCATTCATTCGGCATGTATGACTACCTACTATCTCCTATTGAGAAAGTAATACTCACTGTATTCCCTTCTCCAATCATACTATGTCATTACGTCAACGTAATTACCGTGCTGATATTACATGTATTATTCAGTTTCTTGCATATCTGTTTCTATCATCTCTGGCCTCCAGATGCAAAATGTTAATGCAGAGAATTAATGAGTCTTTATAAACTCCAGCAGCTCGATTACGCTCTCTCAACCATCCCAAGACACACACACACACAAACACACAAACACATACACACACGTATCAATGCTTTCCCCATTCTCTCTTCCTCCTTTGTCCCTCATCCCTCATTTTTCTTCTTCCTTTTTTTCTTAATTAACCCTTCATTTCCTCACTTCCTCCTGCGTTTTCCACACTGCCCTCCTCTCCCTCTACCCCTTCTTTCCTCCAATGTCCTCCCTATCCACTGCCTTTCTTCCTTTGCTCTCGCTCTCTCTTTTCCATCCGGCATTCCGTCTTGACTCTGTCACCCTCCCTCTCTCTGTGTTTGAGAAGGCAGCATTCAACCTTGAAGACCAGTTCCAATGTCAAACCCGCTTTCGTCTGAGGAACTACAAAGACCAATACTTTTCTGACAAATACAGACATTTCCACACACAACCACAAGCACTCTTTTAAAGACAAATGCCTTTACACACATGTGTGTGTGCGTGCGTGCGTACGTACATGTGCCATACAAATAAAAAATAAATAAACTCCTCCTCCTCAACTGCATTACCGACACACAACAGACAAACATATCATATATATAAATATATATATATATATATATATATATATATTTTTTGTGCCTTATCCCCCTTTTGTTGGGTAAATTTGGGGGGGGGGGGAGAACACCTGTAATGCAAAGAGAGGTATAACATTACAAATGGCCGCTGTTCTGACTCGTATGCCTGGGTCTGTTTCCTGACGGTTCAGTAAACTGCAGGAGTTGCTGACCGGGCTGGTCGCTAGCGGGCTGGGGCTGTTGTCAGCTCTCATCCCGACTGAAGCCTTGCAGGAGAGTGAGGCAGACAGACAGGGGGGAGGAGGTGCTAACTAGCTAAATTACTATTAGATTAGTCGTCTATCTAAACAGTTAACGTTGCTGATTAATTTGTGGGTTAGCCCAGAGTTGTTAACCGTGGTCAAAACAATCATACTAATAATAACTGAGCGTGTTGATGTTATCCACCAAGAATTTGCTAGCTAACGTTATAGACCAAGTACATTAGCATTAGCTACTTGTCAACCAGCACCTTTCCAGTAGGTGTCACTCCCCGATGTAAATTGAGTGAAGATTTTAGTTGTGCATGCTCAGATTTAAACGGTTTACAGCATAACATGTCTGAAAAATACTGAAATTTGTGAATAAATAATAAACTTTTTGTCACAATAACAGGAGATGGGAATCATTTCAAAAACCTTTTAGCTATCTATGACAGTTTGATTGCTAACGTTAATTCAAAACACCATTCAAGTGACAGCCTTTGTTGTGTTTGACCGCTAGATTGTAGCTAAGCTAGCAGTCATTTCAAAAACGTTTTAGCTATCTATGGATGTTTGATTGCTAAAGTTAGCTCAAAACGC
>NC_045735.1:14410414-14410498 GCF_008692095.1 Etheostoma spectabile | reverse complement strand
ACAACCTTTGTTGTGTTTGATTGCTAACTTGTATCAAGCAGTGAACAAACTTCATTAAATAGGTCCATTTTTACTGTACTGACA
>NC_045735.1:14406613-14409113 GCF_008692095.1 Etheostoma spectabile | reverse complement strand
GACACGTAGCTCCAGTTGTATCTCTTGACAATGTCCACCATAGCTCTTGCCTGTTGGGCATCTGAAGGCACCAC
Source organism: Etheostoma spectabile (assembly GCF_008692095.1). Lineage (NCBI taxonomy): Eukaryota > Metazoa > Chordata > Actinopteri > Perciformes > Percidae > Etheostoma > Etheostoma spectabile. The sequence goes on along the minus strand of NC_045735.1, from coordinate 14,409,039 downwards.
CCGCATAAAATACTTATAAAGGCTCTGAAACAATGGAAATAAAATCAGTGACAAGAATAGTTATTCAGGAGTATAGTACAACAAGTACTGTGTAATTCTACATAATCAAAATAAAGTTCCATTAAAGTAGCAGTGTTACATTCTCTCTATCTTATATTCACGGGCCTACATCTGTGCAACTTCAATGACAGGATGTGTCTACAGGTACATGGTCTCACCTTATCGCTGAGGTCCATACTGGTGGCAGAGTAGGCAATCTGTGGTATGTTGAACAGCTGTAGAAGGTTCTGGACCTGAATGGCAACTGAGCTTGACCCTGGTCCAATTAAACCCACAATGGGTTTCTTCCCCCGCATTGGAGTGGCAGAGGGGTCTGCACACTTCATCGTTGCTCCTCCGGCTCCTCCGGCTCCTCCGCCTCCTCCAGCTCCTCCCCCTCCTCCCCAGGGGCCTCCTCCACCCCACTCCTCTGCGTCATCAGAAGAGACTAGCGAATCCCGTATGAACTCGATACTCTGCTCCAGAGCCACAGCCGAGTGCCAACAGGAGTCCCGGATCTCACAGCCCAGGGAGATGTTGGGAAGGATGTGAGGGTCAGCGTTGATGCGGTCTAGTGTGTGCATCATGGCCTCTACCCTCTGGATACCATACTGCTCTCGCACCGCACCACACTTGCGCTCATGTACCTGTGCAGACAGGGTGGAAGAAGAAAAAAAACAAATCAAGTCAAATGGAACTGGCATTTAGATAATATTGTTGTTGAATGTTGTCACTACTAATGATGCCATTAATTACTCAGACACATTTACATTTGTTTAGCAGACTGTAAGAATACATTTTTAGGCTTTTAACTGTTGGACTAATATTGGTTTTATAATTACATGGCTGCCATGTTCAAGAGTTTTTCCTGGAAATGGAATAAGACCTTAAATGTCAGTGGGTGGCTACAGGTTCCTGGGGGAACTACGACACACAAATCATCCTGCAGACATACACAGACGCAAAAACACAAAATTACCTTGTCAGCAGGAGGCTGATGATGGACGGAGAACAACGCTCCAATGATAATGTCTCCAGGTATGTGTGCTACAACCCGCCGTTCAGACTGGGCAGAGTCAGCTTGATAAGATCCCACCCAAATGGAGAGATCTAGCAGCAGCCAAAGCATCATCTTGGTCCGTTGAGGTAACAAAGGAGAAGCAGATCTCAAATGTGTTGTGTAGAGCCGTCACAGGAAACTACTTGTCTGAGAAACACTTTTCTTGGCCATTGCAAGAGCTTGTGGCACAGAGGAGTTATTGAGAATGGATAACTTCAATGAATGCCTTTCTCCTGGTATTTCTTTCTCGCAGATTTCAAGGTTGGAACATCACTGCAACAGTCAAAACAGGTGCAGCAGTGCAACCTGGGAAATTCAAAAGAAAATCTGGGATAAGTCTCATTGGCTACAACAACTTCAGGCGACCCCAATTATACGGTAAACGTGGTATTTATGGTAACAGGTGACAGACAGACATGTTCATATAAACCTGTGTAGAGAAAAGATTCTGTTAGAATTTAAACATCTTAGTGGTCAGATTTCACAGCCACGCTGGCTTACTTATATAATAATCAAAGTATGCAGACACAATCTCCTATCTTTACTTAAGCTTGACAGACCCTTATCATTCTTTTTCACATATGCATTTAGAATCTTTAAATAATAATATTTTCCTTCATTATATCAATAACACAATTGCAACATCGGATCACACCTCACCGCTGCTGTGAACAATCTTTGGTTGCCTTACACGTTTTATCCAGCAATCACCAACACCAACAAGGTCACATAAAACCACTGGCCATAAGTCCAAATGCCAAACCCAAAGCCATGATGATCACCAAACAATCCCATTAGCTACCATATGTTACTCCTCAAGTGTCTGCCTCTTGATGCTAAAAAAAAAAAATCAAACTTGGTATGTTATACCGTGTCCTTAATGCACCGTGGGTCAAAGAGACATTTTCAATTGCTCTGTATGTCTGGCACATATTGCAGAATTGACAATAAAGTTGAGTTTATTTAATGATCTTTGCTCCTGCTGCTCTAATGGTATAACTTTAACACTGGCTTTTTGGTGTTCTCTCCAAATTGGGCCCCCTTCCATTGTTACCATTATAATATAAATTGTTTTCTTGGCTGAAACAATTTGGCAAAAACTATGAATTAAGGGGTATTTTGTATTAACTATGTTCTAGGAAATAACTGAGACTATTGCATGTGCCTTGTTATATTAAATTATAGAATGCATCCATTTAATGAAGTACAAACAGAGGTTAACAGTGAAGAAACTCCTTTTTTTAAATGCGGTCAAGAGGATGATTAAAATACAGGACATACAGGACACATCCAGCTACAAGAAATACACCACGCACAGTGTTCAACA
>NC_045735.1:14405885-14406603 GCF_008692095.1 Etheostoma spectabile | reverse complement strand
GGGGGGGGGGGGGCGTTAGTTTCCTCCCCCAAGTACACTTTAAAGTAGACATCCCTCTGCATTAATGGGAAAGTCTTATAAATTGCTTAACCTAAGAGGTACAGAAATACTTTACTTCACAACAATTGAGCAATTTAATTGACCGTAAACAGGAGGGAAGCTGGGACAGTTTAGACAGCAGAGGATGGCATTCACTGCTTATGCATTACAGGATCGAGGTCATGACAGCGAAGTTGGTGGTTAGCTGAATTGGGAAAGGAGGGAGAAAGAGAAGGGGAAGAGAGAAATGAACGTGGCGTGTAGGGAAATATAGAAATAGAGGAAGAGGAAGCGAAGGAAACAGGGAACAGTGGGGAGAGAAAGGGGAAGTGCATGGAGATAGAGCCAGAGAGGGAGATAAGAAAGGAAACGGAAGATAAGGAGAGAATGATAAAAAGAGGTATCAAGAGACAGAGTCTCACTGAACGTAATTAACATGACAGTGTCAGGATGGCAACAGAGTTAACTGCTGCTCCAATAATGAACAAATCAAACAAAACTCAGTTCTCTCTCTCTCACACAAACATTCTGTCTCTACCAATGACGCAATTGTGTCTAAGTCTCCCATTCTCTATATTAGGGCTGCATGATTATGGCCAAAATGATAATCACGATTATTTTGATTGCAATTATTCTCACAATTATTTGTTGATTTTAACCAAAACAAATTTTATCGTCA
>NC_045735.1:14405774-14405875 GCF_008692095.1 Etheostoma spectabile | reverse complement strand
TTATAACTGCGAGAGGGAGTGTGATGGACGCCACTCACAGAGAGACGGCTGGCTCATTATGAACGGGTCCAGCACGGGTCGAACGGCGGATAAACACGTCG
>NC_045735.1:14405308-14405764 GCF_008692095.1 Etheostoma spectabile | reverse complement strand
ACGTCTGTATCTTCACTGCACTGCATTTTTATGAACTATGATATTCTCGCAATGGGTCATATCTCTGGTCCAGGTCCAGCAGCTCCGTGTCACACGCTGTTACTCTACCAACTGAAGTTAGTTGCATTCAATAACTTCTTCTGTGTTCTTTGCCGTGGCGGCCGCGATAGCAGAGTTACCACAGAAACACTGGTACAAATACAGGTTTGCCCCTCATACTTAACAATATACAGCTGTGTTAATAACAATTAAAACTGTGGACAAATGTCAGAAGTGTGGACCGGGCCGCTGTGTGGCGGGGCGTGGAGAGTAAGAGGAGAGAGAGTAGAGGAGAGATTCAACACAGGCACGGCTTTACAGAAGAAATGGGTCATGTAACGCAAAATTAAACCATCTCCATATAAACAGCATTGCAGCGAATGTGGGGACATTAGCACCGGTGCGTCCTAGAGGAGC
>NC_045735.1:14405033-14405298 GCF_008692095.1 Etheostoma spectabile | reverse complement strand
AACAGACGTTACTAGCACCGACTAGCACCAGTCACTGCTGTTGTCTGAAAAACAACAGACAGAACAAAACGTTGCGTTTACTGGTTTACTGGTAAACCTTAAGACCGACGTATAACCGACTTCTATCTGTTGAGTTTTCCTCCCGTTCCTCTGTCCTCTGAGACTGGCTACATATAGAAACTAAGCTGCGCGGGGTGCAGGGAACTAGACTGGCTCATGAGCAGACGGCTTTACGGAGCGGTAGATGGGCTATGCAAAAAACCCG
>NC_045735.1:14388328-14405013 GCF_008692095.1 Etheostoma spectabile | reverse complement strand
CGCTTTAAAAAAAATTATTGCTCGATCACGCAAATTTGATCGTGGGAAGTCAAAATCGTGATTGAGATTAAAATTCGATTAATTGTGCAGCCCTACTCTAAATCTACTGGCTCACTGGAGTTACGAATATGATTCTTAGTCACTTAAATTTGCACTGCTAAAGCAGAAACAACACATTCACACTTATAAAAAACAATTTCACCATGTTTCTCTCTCCCCAAAACAAGCCACTGTTTCATTTGCAATCCTGTAACGCACGCATGCCTCTCTTACACACTCAGTCACAACATGCTGTGTCTCTGTGTCTCTCTCTCAGTGCGTAGGCCAAACTGTAGCTGAAAGGAAAAGAAAAGAAAATCCTCATTCCCCAAACAAACATCTCGCACACGCCATTAGGCATTTATATCTCTAGCTCCAGCTAAACTACGCACAAGGGCATTATAAAACCTTCAAAATCAACTTTAACACAAACAGACAACATAGGCAGAGACAAACATGCTCTCTCCCACTCTGCCTTGCTTTAATTCAATAAGTTTCATTAGCTGCAGACACACTGTTTTATGTGGTGAGAAAACATTTAATTTACTGCTCATTAAAACAGGCAATAACAATTACAATTTACATAAAAGATTCCCTTGTATGCAAACACATTTGTTTTCTCTATCTTGTTCTGTATGACACACAGGCATTTGTGTTTGTAATTAATTCATCATCTGAACAGCTTGACTGTAAAAACTTTTCTAACTGCATATTTTAACAAATTAAATGATGGAAAAGAAAGTACCACATGCATCTTGAATGCCCTACAGTAATGATAGGTTCACCCACATTATCTTAAGAGTGAGCAGGACGTAGAGGAATAATGGAGTACCAGCCTAAGAGTTTGACATGCATAACAGCCATCTTTACATAAAGTATGTCTGTGTCTTTCTGTGAATAAAAGACATACCGCCTTCTGGTCAATAAAACTCAGGGGCATTAATGTACAACAGAAACATAGAGCAACACATATCAGAGTGTTTCTTAAATGATTTGCTGGCAACTAAAATGGGTTTTATTGCATGTTCTGTTGTGTACACAATTTAAGGAGACAGCAATATTTTGGTACACTTCAGTTATTCAGGGAAGGCTTTTGCTGAGCGGGCATGTGACAATGTGTCTCCATGTGCCTCTTGTTCCCGTGGGGACAAGGGTACTATTTTTTGCACCTGAGCCTCAGGAAACAATGTGCATCAGTATGTTTTCAAACGTTTAAAAGGTTATTGTTTTTTTGTCATCACTAACTGCTGCCTTGTTTCTAGAATGATCTAAGTGCCATTAGGAACTGTTCCTGGTGCTCAGACCATGGTGGACATCACCAAGGCTAAGACATGCCAGCACTCAGTGTTCACGTTTGCATCTCTTGTGTATCTTACCTGTGTATTTTACCTGACTGCTACAGACAAATATTTTCTCAGTCAGTATGACCATATAAAGGTCAGGAGGGTGTCAAACACCATCAGAATCTCTAAACCAAATGCAGTATGTGATAAGCCAATACCTACATCATTTAGCAAACAATATGTTACTGTAAACTTACTGTTGAGAACTGTTGACTTTATGCTATCTCCCTATGGAAATGTTACACAGTCTCAATAATGCATGCACGTATACATTGCCGTCCGGGAGTGCTACCTGCAGCGGCACGTCAGACAAGGTGTGACACAGCGGCGCCTTCTCTCCCAAACAAGATCTGACCTTAAATCACTTCATCCTGCGATGTTTTCAACAGAGACTTCCACAGTCTACACTGGTATCCTTATTTGTCGTTTATCAGTGACCTCATTGTACTTTACATATTCTATATTAGGTACCTCTATAGGTATTGGTTTTGTTGATGTTCCATGTCGTCCGTATAAATACATTCATTGACTTGACTGATATGATGTATAGCCTTGATTAATCACTGACATACACTAACAGCGTCTGGTCAAGCTGCCTCTCTCCAAGGAGAGATAAAATCCAGAGACAACAGCGACTGGCGCAGCATCCGTCAACTGCAATGGGAGACGAGAGTGCATCACTTGCACCGAATCAAACACACAGACACACACACGATGTTTTTTTTTGTTGTTTGTTTTTTTACAATCGATTGGTGCAAAGCATGACAGAGACACTGTCTGAAATGAGCATGGTCACAGCACAGACAGATGAAAACCGGGTTTCTGATCCCTCTCTGTCTTACTGGCGTGACTGTATCTCCTATACATCATAGCAATTGGCTGCTCTTTTTAAGTAGGTTACACGCTTACGGGATATAACCTTCATGAATACTGCAAGAACAATAGGTAATAGCAAAGTGCGACAAAATCACTCTGAGCAGAATATTGAGCAGGGTAGACAGGATAAGTCTCTGAAGAAATACGGTGGTCTTTCATAGGGTACATGTAGCCAATGCAAAATTGTAATAGTAAACATTACCTTATTGAAATATATGTCTCTCTGCCGTCATAGGCACGGTCCCGCTTGATAAGTAGGCTTTAAGTTAGTATCACAGAGAAAAGATACTGCCGATGATATGTAGTCCAACGTCTGTGCATCCTCCGAGCTCCCTCCGTTTTCCAGTCACGCACACCTGAGCCTGTCTCCAAATACCTCTCTCCTTCATCCCACCCCTTTTCCTCTCCTCTGCCCCGCCTCTCCTAAACCTTCTCCCCGCTTGCCATCCGCTCAGCTCTCTTTACCCTCTTTATTTCCCCTCATCCATCCATATTAATAAATTCATCATCCACGTCTCGCCTTTCCCCCTACTTTCCTTCTCCCTGATTTGGGTCATTTAGTTTGGCTTTTGAACATTTGATTTACCTCATCTGTCTTGCCTCATCCCCCTGTTTCATCATCTTATGTCTTCCTACTGTGGGAAGAAGTAAGGACAAACTAGAAAATCCGCGTTGAAAAGAATAGACTAAGTTGGCAGCTGGTCTGCACTTAACATTAAAAGAGAACGGGATCTGACAACAGGGCTGTTGCGTGTCAACGCTAGGCTTAACGTCACGTTAGTGTCTTGCCTTTAGCTTAGCATATTTCTCCTTTTTGTTCATTATGGGGCGTTTATCTGTAAACGTACTATTAACGTTATCTGGTAGTAATTTTTTTTTAAATAATACAAAGTGTTGCGCTAACAATGTCAGGCTACTTTAGCTCGCTGTTACGCACGTTTGACAACTAGCATAAATTCTTCCGCTAAAGCTAGCATAGCTGGACGAAAGATTCGTCTCTGCCGTGGCTGATTTTAGCTACGCACCGAGCAAAAGGGCGGAACAGATATTGTGCAAAAGTCTTGTTTCCCCATCAATTTGTGGTTCCCCTTCCCCGAACTCCCACTTTAACATCAACAAGTCGTTTTCTGTTATGTTTACTCCAGCCCACTCTTACCATTACAGCAGCTTCACGACGCCTGAAAAGGAGGCAATATTTGACGAGTCTATGTATTTGACTGGGGTCGAGAAATAACACAAAAAACACAGTGTGCCGGGTTCGCGCCAATCGGAGCTGAGTTCCGGTCTCTCGTTCTGCACCTATGTGCTCTGCGTGGTTTGTGTGGCAACGTTTAAATTAAAAGGTGGTTTATTGGCACAACACAGCACACAGGGAGTCTAGGCTAAGTCGTGCCACGGCGCCAGCAGAGGGAACAACAGACAGATAGGGTATAGCCTAGCACAGAAACACTTATGGTCAAACTATCAATCTGTCTGATTTTTTTTTTTCATTTTCCATGTGCATCCCTCTCTTTATTTCTCTGTTGGTCCGTCTTCGTTTTGTAGACGATCAGAAAATGGAGGTAGGCTTATGACTAGTGTGGCGCTGGTCATATGGCCTAATGCAGTGGTTCTCAACCGGTGGGTTAAAATCACCAACCTGCAAGCTTCTTTACAAAATGCAGATGATGCCTACTATTAGACCTAGTGATAATAACAATAATAAAGCATAAATTAATATCAGAGGTCTGGTGCCAATTCCCAATTATAGCAATAGCCTAGTAATGATAATCGGCCTACTGATGATGTGATGATGATGATGATGATGATGATAATAATAACAATAAAGCATGTAACCTCATATAAATATATAGCAATAGCCTAGTAATGATGATAGGCCTAATACTACTCATAATAATACTAATAATAATACTACTACTAATAATAATATCTGCAAGCTCACATTAGAAGTCTGGTACTACTGCCAATTATAAAAATAGCCTAGTAATGATAATAGGCATACCTACCGCTACTGATGATGATAATAATATTAATAATAATAATGTGGGCCTAAAAATAATAGCCTATCTATCTGTCTATCGTTCTATCGTTCGTGGTGTGTGGGGCGTTGGGCACTAGGGCCCCAACTACAATGAACCAGCTTTGGGGGGGCCCAGCTTGCAAAAGGTTGAGAACCCCTGGCCTAATGTATAGAATGAAGATGGGCTGTCTGTATCCCTCTTCCTCCTCTGATCATATACATCAGAGGTGACACTGTGGGCTGGGATCACGACGCAGTGGAGGAGATCGATTACATTTGAAGTTTCATAGCGGTCACAGGAGAACCATCGTAGGCCTACAGCGCCTTAAAAGACCCACATAAATCAAATAATTACAGATAGGCCTAACAAATCAATACAAATGTAATGGAAACATCCTGCGCTCCTGCAAACGTCTACAACCATAACATTGACTGCCAGCAACGATGGTAGGCTACATTCAGGTTTTGCACAAAAATAAGGCTTGTAGTCTATTTTTAAGGGAATGGCAACTTTTAATTTAATGTAAGTTTTATAATAGGTTAGTTTTTATTTGACATTAATTAATAATTAAACATAATATTATGGGTAGCCTTTGATGGACTTCCTTGCGGTTTCCTCAACTCTGGGGAATTTGTTTGGAAATGTGTCTTGTATAGCCTAACAGCGAATGGGCTAAACAATATTCCCATGCAAAATAAAAAGTAAACGACTTTAGTAATACAGTATCCTAGGCTACCATTCCACTAACGTTAGGCTACATAGCCTACATCTTGTAGAAGGAATTATAGGAGATTACAAAATATTATATGTTGCTATCAGCTGTCAGTGAGTAGCCTACAAAAGACACATTTTCTCATGGGAATTGAAGTGATTGTTTATAATGGGTTTACTCATATGCCTATAATAGGTTACGCAAAGGGGGAGGGGGATAATAATTTCCCATGAATGAACTTGACTTGTTTATGAAAAATACATGCATGAGAAATTGTCTTTACTTGGCCATGCCTACCTCAATTTCTCTCCACGAATGGAAAACAAGAGAAGTTAGGCTACATACCTTTGCTGGTAGGACAGGTGACTGCTCCTGGAGAAATACAGCATCCCTCACGTTTCCATCAGCGCATCATGCTGTCTGTGGGTAATCTACTTTTTCACTATGGCAACAAATGAACATCCCTGTCCTCGCTCACTCTCCGCCGCGCCATGCACGCGCTCCAATGAGGAGGCTTAGTTCGCGTCACAGGTCATCCTCTCTCTCTCCCTCCTTGTCTCTCTCTCTCTCTCCCTCTCTCTCCCTCACCTCTCTCTCCCTCCCTCTCTCTCTCTCTCTCCCTCCTTCTCTCTTTCCCTCACCTCTCTCTCTCTCTCTCTCCCTCTCTCTCTTCTCCTCCTTCTCCTCCTCTCTCCTCCCTCTCTCTCTCTCTCCCTCCCTCTCTTTGTCTCTCTCTCGCTCTCTCTCTTTCTGTCTCTCTCTCTGTTTTGCTCTCCCTTCCTCTCTCTCTCTCCTCTCTCTCTCTCTCTTCTCCTTCACCCACCTACCTCCAAGATACCATCTGGAGATAGATAGGCCTACTGATAGAGAGCGGAGGAGAAAAGAATGAGAGACAGGGAGAAGGGGGTATGGGATAGAAGGGTTTTAGAGCTTGGCTTTGACAAGGCTTGGATTAATTTTTCAGCCAAATGCATTTGGGATTAGTAGACCATTAAAAGAGCATAGACATACACACGCACGCAACTACACAAATTCTCACACTGTCTTTCTCACACACACATGCAAGCTGGACGCAGCTTTAGCTGATGCAGTGATAGCCCTGACCTTATTAACCCTGACCTCTATCTCTCTCCATGGGCAACAGGCAAACACACCAGTCTATGTGCACACATAAACATCTCTCTCTCTCGCTCTCCCTCTCATACACACCCACACACAATTTCACAATTGTTTGCAATGGTAGAGATAATGGTAGAAGAATAAAGGTCAGACCATATGATGAAGACCCAGGATATGTTCAAACCATGGTGTCAGTATAGTTCATTTGCAACTAAATAACCATGTTTATGTAGGACATTAAAGCTGGAGCCAAAAGCTGGATCCTCTGAAGGACACAGTCCACAAAGGTGGGTCAGACTGTACCTGCCCTCCCTCTTCAGACTGTTTATTCTCTATTAAATCTAATGACACATTCCAGCAGCTGTCTTGAGATCATAAAGTCATTTATTCAATTCAAACAGCCAGCAAAGAGATAATAATCAGTTAAATCAGGCAAGTTATAAGACAATTCTATGACAGTACCTGATCTTACAGTACGAGGTGTTGGCTAATGTTTCAGTTTCCCACATAACGTAAATGTTATGTGTGAGTGGTGAGCAATGTATCATCACACCTTTCATTTTAATTTAAATCTGTTTATTGATCCCCTATGGGGAAATTACAATTTACACTCTGTGTCCACACAGGACTGTGTTTACACACAGCCCTGAACTACACACACACACACACGCTCAGGATTTATACATGCACTAATGGAGAGATGTCAGATTGAGTGGGCTGCCAGCCGAACCAGCGCCCTGAGCTGGTTGGGGGGGTACGGTGTCTTGCTCAACAGCACCTGGCAGTGCCCAGGAGGTGAAGTGGCATCTCTCCAATCACCAATCACCTCCAATCACCAATCCACACTCCGTACTTTTTGGTCCAGACGGAGACTTGAACCAGTGACCCTCCGGTTCCCAATCCAACTTCCGGACTGAGCTACTGCCACCCTTTGGCTTTGGTGAATATAGTTGTATAAATATGTAAAAATATTTATAGCTTCCATCCATAAATCCATATCACTTTCACTTGTCTGAAAACTTCACATCACATTTGGTGTTAAAATGCAGACTTTGATGGTTCCAGCTCTTACTAATCCTTTATCGGCTTATACTGTATGTCCCACCTTTAAGCCTCAACAAACACTTTTTATAATCTTAGTGGTTAGATCAAGCACTCCAGATCTTTTATCTGAAAAATAGATAGTTTCTACTGGTAAGTTGTTTGAGTATCCCCCCCTTAAACGGATCCTTGCACACACATTCTACACACAGACCAACAACGCATAGAGACTCCGACACACAGAAGGTTTCTGTCTGCTATGGCATCACATTGTGTCCTTGATTTTCTAAAAAACAGCTGTTTAGGACAGATGAAATGCCAGAATTTTCTGGGGTGATTTCCATGGCAACCATTCAATGCTATAGTAAAATAGAAAAGCAACAACCAGCCAATGGATACGTTCTATTTGTCTGATTTGATGCCAAACTCCCCCACATAACTCATTATTTGCACTTAAAACACAGTTGATGCAAATTTGGATCAATGAGCAAATTAATATTGAAACGTGACAGAGCAGTGTGTCGAATCATGGAGAACTGGATTAAAAGGTATGATAGACGAAAATCATCCAGTTACCACACTGTATGTGCGTAATCTGCCACTGCCACTGTTAAGTAATAAGCAGTGTGTGGGCTACAGTGGAATGTATCACATAGCGACAGGTCCCCTGGTTGGAAGAAAATAAGATTACAGTGACAACGCAACAAGGACCCCTATGAAAAGTCTTTGTGTGTTTGTATGACTGGTGTGTAACTAGTGTGCATCACACACATCTGAACATGTATAGGGTAAAATTCTCTTTTTACCACACTCCTCCGCAAATCACAAGCACAACAGAGTCAGTGTCACAGTCAGCAAATCAATTATTCAATGGCATTTCAAAATAGCAGTGGTTGCCATAGACACATGGCTGATTTACAGGGTTGTCACTTGTCTGTAATATTCCCACTCTAAGTAGGACAAATAGAGAAAAAAAACTACAACTGTGCAATGCCGACAGAGGAACGAGGACGTCAGTTATGAAACATTCCCTCTCATGTAATGGGATTCCTGCTTCATTAAATAAGTGGATAAGATTGGGGTTTTAATGTCACCGGTGAAATAAACAATACAATTGTGACATGGGGTAAACATTCACCCAATGTTTTTTTTTTCAAGATTATTTTTTGGGGCTTTTCCCTTAATTAGACTGACAGTGGATAGACAGGAAAGGGGGATGACACGCAGCAAAGGGCCACAGGTCGGATTTAAACCCGGACCGCTGCCTTGGCCTAATCATCTTGATTGTTTTGTTCATGCCATCGTCAAGTATTTACACTTCCTAAATATTTTCATGATGTACTTGTACATTTAGGCCTTCTTTAAAAGTGTTCTAAGCGATGTCACGCGTTTCTTAGGCTAAAATTGTTGTCACATACAGCAAACATTTCCTCACTATCCACAAGCTGCATGTCCCCAGAACACACTGTAAAAAAAATGCGGTCTCTGGAGACAGCCCAGGGTCTACAAACGGCAACAAAAATAAACTGTGCCAACCTGCACCACAAAACATAACAAACAGTCTTCCAGCAGTCCAGCCAATAACCAACAAGAAGGATTAGGGGGTGGGGGTTGGGGGGGTTAGTGCGCGGAAGCATGTAAGGGGACGGTTGAGGAGGAGGGAGGGGCGAGCTAATCTTATTTTGTTTGAAAATACTTCAAACAAGAAGTGCCGTCACCCAACATCGCTTAGAGCACTTTTAAATGCTTAAAGCAACACTAGAGCACTTTTCCTGCTTCTGTCCCCCTACAAGTTGGAAGCAAAATTGTCCATTACATTATGCAAGTTTGCCAAGTCAGGTATCTCTGGGGTTCGAGGTCTGGGGATCGAATAGGACATTACAACAGCGGAAATGGACAACTCCGGTACCAACCGGTAAGCAGGAAAAGTGTTGAAACTAGTTAAATTGCACTGTAGTCAAGTGAAAAAGTCTTACCTCGTTGGCAGATTTAGACCTAATTATCAAATTATTGCCCACAAAAATGACGTGAATCTCCCTCAAAAGAAAAGCCTACCAGAACAGATGTGGGTTTAGTATGAAACATAACATAGTTGTAACATAACATAGTTATATTGTTTATTTATTACATTTAAAGAAGAAAAATGCATCTATCCCATCTATCTATGGGCTGCAACTTTTATTTAATTATTGATTAATCTGGTTATATATATCTCAATTGATTAATTAACAGTTGTCGATAGAATATCAAAAAATGGTCATCACATTATTTCCAGAGCCCATGGTGATGGGAGTCCTTTTTTTTTACATAATTTGTTTTTTTGAGAAGCTGGAACCAGTGAAATTGTCCCATATTTGTTTAAAAAATGAAGAAAATGATGATACTAAATAGTTGCATATAGATTTTCTGTTGATCGACTAATCCAATAATCTATTCTGTAGATCTATCACTGTCTCACTCTCTGTCCACGTCACAAGTGAGTGCCCCCCCCCCCCACACACACACACACACAGTTCTGATTTTCAACCAGACAAATTCAAAAGATCTCCTTGGGCAACAAGGTGCCCATCATCTCCATCTCCAGCAGTAAAAGTCACAAAGTCAGATTTTTCATCTGTGCAGAACGGCAGGGTGTATTTTTATAAGCTTAAAATGAATCACAAAACCATAACAAACACCACCAGCTGGTCAAATGATCAGTGTCCTCCCATCTCTCATGTCTCATTACAAATAGAGGAAACTCATACCATGCTGTAACAAGCAGTCTGGTTTTCCTCTGTTTCAGTAAGCAGGTCATGCTGCCCTCTTGTGTCTAGTTGGGACCAAAGAAGAAGAGATTTATATCAACTCTTCAGGCTACTTGATGTCACGTGGTTGATGAAATATTCAGGAGTGAACTGATGTAACTTGTTTTAAAGAAGGTGAAATTCAGAGTAGGTTCTAAGAAATAGCTCTCTCTCTCTCTCTCTCTCTCTCTCTCTCTCTCACACACACACAAGCACACATAGTCTGCTTCTCTCTCAGAGCAGCCCTGCAGACAAGTTTATCCTGTGATGGTCATTCATGTGCACTCCACTGCGTCCTGCACCGGGATAAGCTGCACCCCGTGCCTGGCTACGACACCATGTGACCGGCTTGTGATCCCCAGCTTTGTGCAGATGACTTTCTGCCGACTATACTCTAGTCTGTAAAACCAGAGCAGGCAAAGCTCTCTCTCTCTCTGTTTTCCACGTATTGTACATTCTTGTATTGTGCGGATGATCGTCAGGCTGCACCACGTGGTGGTAGCTACAGATGACGAGGACATGTCAGAGTCCGTTATTTTGCATAGGCCTATAAAAGGTTTCTTAAATCATTCTGCAACTTTCTTATAGCCTACATTATCAAATTTATATATCATTAATTGCACAAAACTTACATGTAACATAGCCTAGCCTACATTATTGCCACCATGATCGAGTAGGCTACTGTGCTTACTGTAAGTAGCCTACAATTTTAGGGTACTGTACAGCAGGCCTACTTCACTTTGGTATTTCCAGTAATACATTGGACATTTTAATCAATTAATATAGAGTATATGTCACACTGACAGGACATTTTGCAGTATTGTTTTACTTTTTATGCTTAAGATTTTGCTGTCAATACAATTGGGCCTACTTGTTAGTATTTTTACATTGTGGCATTAATGCATTTACTTAAGTAAAACTTAAGTACTTTTTGGCCCACTTATTAAGACCATTATATTTTAACCATAACGCAATAAAGGGATAAGAATTGTGTGTAATAATTGCCTTGGACCCAAGCGCCAAAATACGAGGAGAGAGCAGCAGTTAGAAATAAAAATAATTTAATGAGAACACAAAGAGAACTTACAAAACATGCAAGCTGGTAATGTCCAAACAAAAGAAATACCAAGGAACACAGATGAAACAGGGACATAAAGAACACAAAATAGAGCTTAACTGGAAGGAACTCAACACAACAGATGACAACAAACCAACAACAGACACTGAAAGCACAGAGACTAAATACACAAGTAAACGAGGGTGAACAAGGGACAGGTGACACAAGGGCTGGGGAACTGGTGAAAGACATAAGGGTGGGGAAGACAATCTCAAAGGAGGGAAAACCAAAAGACAGGAAGTAAGACAAGTCAACACATAGAAGAACAGAAAGACTACAAAATAAAACAGGATATGGAAAACTACAACAGAACACCCATAATCATGACACAATGGTAGTGGCACCTTAAAGAAGCAGAACAATTGTTGTAATTTCCACCGGGAAAAGCTCTTCTCACTTTCTCACATGTTACTGGAAGGTCAAAAATGAAGAGCAGCAACATTCATTATCATAGAAAAATGACCGCAAAAAAGCATACAAATGTTTGTTTGATGGAGCTATCTGCATGACTTTTTGTATTTATTCTCAATGATGCATATATCTTTCCGTAGAATAATAATAGGAAACTTCCACTGCCAATTTTCATTTATGTGGCATGAATGATTTTTGGCATGAGTTTGAAACTCACTTCCGCATGTGAGGTCATAAATCAGATCAGTAATGTGAACATAAGCTGTAAATACAAGCTACAATCCTTAAAGCTTTGGTACGCTTGTTATAGACTTAAAGCATGTGATTCTGAAAAACGACCTTTTTAGTTAAACTCGACAGGACCAAATGAACAATCCATTGAATTGTTTTATGATCTCTCTGATCGCTCAGGTAGTTTCCAATAGTACCAAATCAGATGCTTTTAAGGTTAGTATGGTGACCCATAAAGGTCTTCTTTTATACACCATATACATGAACGTTATGATCCCTGTCACTCAAAATTTGAATCTACATTTTGTTGATACTATTTTTGAGCCATTCCAGTGGCTAGAAATGATGATAGGTGTAAACCGAGCCCTGGGTATCCTGCTCTGCCTTTGAGAAAATAAAAGCTCAGATGGCCGATCTGGAATCCTGAAGTCATAAGGGGAAAGGTTACCTCCCCTTTCTCTGCTTTGCCCACCCAGAGAATTTGGCCCACCCATGAGAGAGAAACATGGCTTTCAAACGAGCAAAGTGGCAGTTGGTCAAGGCCTAGCCCAATCTAGCTGGATACTAGACTCACTTTTGAGACTTACTTTTGGAACCCCTGACAAGCAAACTGAAGGTCAAAATTGGATTTTGTATAGTAAAAGATGCTTCTTTTTTTGCTCTCTGGTCTCATATAAATACCGTTCTTACAATGTCAGTTCACAGGATATTTTTTTAATTAGATGTTCAAACTAAGCTTGGACGAACTAGTTTCAAATAACACGCTTCTCACAAATGCAATGAGCTCCAAAAACATTGAAACAAAAATCTCAAATTTCACTTGTTGAATTTGAAAAGACTATACACAGGTGTTTGCAATTCCACTTGTAATTGCTTTTCTTAATGCAACTTGTGTGTGTGTGAATTTTCTGTGACTAGACTTAAACTGCATTTAAAAAAAGTAGATTATGATCTAAATGAGACTACATATAAATAACATGAAATAAACTGAAATTTCATGATGTTAAGTGAAAAGTTGAGAAGTTTTCTTAAGAGACACTTGATCAAAACACTTACTATAACAGGCACAGTGCTGGGTTGTGTACACAAAACAATATTAGTCTTTGAACTTACCAATACCCTGGCCAACAATGGAGACTGGTCAACTACCATGTTTCACATGGCCTCACATGGATTAATCCAACTGGAAATGTTGTTTTTGTTTTTATTTTCAAATAAATTAAAAGTGTAGCCGGAATTATGGTTGAATTTGTTACCCAGAGTAATATTAGCTATATCTGATGCAACACACTAACAAGGCCAAATGGAGCAGAACCACTGAAAACCCTGACCAGCCCTTCTTCAACCAGAGGAGAAACTCACCTAGATTTTGCCGTACTGGAAACCTGCTCTTTAGGTCACTGTAGCACAAAACCTGATTCTAATTAATATTCTGTGGAACATGAAATTTCCACCTTCTTATCTTCTGTTTCTTTTCCACATCTCACTTTTTTTGTTTCAACAGCACATCAACTGCAGACTTGATCATGCACAAAATTCCGGGCCAAGGGGGTTGTGTGAGCACGCACACACACACAAGCACACACCACATTCTTTTCTGCTTGAGGTATAGTAGAACAGAGGTCAGCTGGTCTCAAGACAAAATAAGAGGAATCAGGAATATTATCCTGAGCATGTGATAGTGTGTGTGTGTGTGTGTGTGTGTGCGTGCGTGCGTGCGTGCGTGCGTGCGTGCGTGCGTGTGTGTGTGTGTGTGTGTGTGTGTGTGTGACTGAATGAGTGTGTGAGATCACAATGAGATCACACACTTTGTAAGAGGACGGCCCCTAAAACGACTCAATGTGTAGAGAGAGTTGGAGAGAGAGCGTTGTGGATGGGTTTAGGAGAGAGGTGGAAGGGTTAGATGGTAGTATAGAGGGGTAGCAAGTTTCAAAAACTGCAAGCTGCAAATAAGTAAGAAAAGTAAGTTAGTTATTTTCAGATCTCTTTAAGTCTAGAAGCCATCTCTAGATCAAATGTGGTTGAGTGTGCAATAATCCTTTATTTCTCCACTTGTGGTCTACTATCTGGAAGTAACTTTCCGTCAGTGAATCTACTTCTCAGTGCTGCTGCTGCGTCTAACCCTGTCAGCTGCAGCCTGTATAGGCATCAAGTTCTGTTGTGTCCATCTTTTCAGCAGAAGTTTAAGACTGGAGCTGCTCAGACTTTTCATCATGAGGAACTTGTGTGTATCTCTAGTTCTGCTGCAGCTCATTGGGACTTGTTTATGCCAATTTCCTCGCCCATGTGCCAATTCAGAGGGACTACGGACCAAGGAGTGTTGCCCAGTTTGGGATGGTGACGGCTCAGCCTGCGGTGCCCTATCAGGCCGTGGTTTTTGCACTGAGGTGGAGGTCTCAGAAGAGCCCAATGGGCCTCAATACCCACATAGTGGGATTGATGACAGGGAGCGCTGGCCTTTATCTTTCTTCAACAGGACGTGTCGTTGTGCTGGAAATTATGGAGGTTTTAACTGTGGTGAATGCAGGTTTGGTTACTGGGGTTCAAACTGTGCTGAGTACAGGGAGTCAGTGCGCAGGAACATCCTGACCATGTCACTTGCTGAGCAACAGAAGTTTATCTCTTATCTCAACCTGGCAAAGAACACCATCAGCCGTGACTACGTGATCTCCACAGCAACAAGAGCAGAGATGGGTGAAAATGGTGAGAACCCCATGTTCTCTGACATCAACACCTATGACCTGTTTGTCTGGATGCACTACTATGTGTCCCGGGACGCCTTCTTGGGTGGGCCAGGGAATGTATGGACAGACATCGACTTTGCCCATGAATCTGCAGCATTTCTGCCCTGGCACCGAGTCTACCTGCTTCACTGGGAGAATGAGATAAGGAAGCTGACGGGAGATTTTAACTTCACCATCCCATACTGGGACTGGAGGGATGCCCAGTCCTGTGAGGTGTGCACCGATGCTCTGATGGGCGGACGCAGTCCACTCAATCCTAACCTCATCAGCCCTGCTTCAGTCTTCTCCTCATGGAAGGTAAAACATGTGTTTGTGTCTCTCTCTCTGATTGTGTGTGTGCGCGCGTGCGTGCGTGTGTGTGAGTGAAAACTGCACACTTAACTAAATCTATGAGAAAATCATTCTTATCCATTTTTAAGAGACTGAACATTCCTTTCCCCAAGAAACAAACATGTTGTTTGTTTCATTACCGCTTCACTCTGTAGGTCGGCTGTTCTAAAGCTAGTTTAAACTCTTACAGTAATCCAAAGAAATTAGAGATTTGGTTGGAAACACACATTTTCTTTTAAGAATTCATCCAGACAACATAAAAGTTTGGAGAGATAGTCATCCTCCATGTATCCACAGCTGAGAAAATGTATCTAAGACAGCACCTTTAAAGACAGAAGCACTTCATTGTAATCCCTTAATGGGGAAATTACATTTTACACACATAGGACACATAAAGTGAGAAATCTGTTAGAAATCTTGTAGTAGTTTGCAAATTGTCTGATGGTATCTCAATAACGCTCACTAAATATGCGTGTGTGTGTGTGTGTGTGTGTGTGTGTGCATGTAGGTGATCTGTACCCAGCCAGAGGAGTACAACAGCCGAGAGGCATTGTGTAACGGCACCGGGGAGGGACCACTATTACGCAACCCCGGCAACCATGATCCCAACCGCGTGCCGAGACTCCCCACAACAGCCGATGTAGACTTCACTGTCAACCTCCCCCTGTACGAGACAGGACTCATGGACCGACTCTCCAATATGAGCTTTAGAAACGTCATAGAGGGTAGGAGTGTTAGACACACACACACACACACACACACATATTAGTATTACTGTACTTCCATGCTTAACAATTGAACCTCATCCTTGGTCTAATCTGTCTAATCTAGTGCATGAGTGTTGGCTCATTTAGTTCACGCAAGGGTAAAACATACTGTACAATCATGTGAGTCTGTCTTTGTGCATACACTCAAATAGAAGAAAGCACAAATACAAACAGACACACTTATCTAAACCTATTACTGTATTAATAATAAAGCCGGAAGAAATATATGCAAACGGACGCTTAAGACACACAACCTTAATTAAATTTTCAGTTAGTAAAAAAAAACATTTTAGTCACGCAATAGTGTTGCTTGAGCCTAATTTGTTTTAGTCCACTTAGTGTCTAACTCATAGTTACCTTGAAGCATTCTCCACGAGCATTTCTCAAATAGAGTCAATTCTATTGTAATTAACAGCTTCCACAGTCGGGTGCCTTTAGCTGGCATTAAGATCAATAAGTCATTTGCATGTCAGAGTGCTAGATATCAGCTATCTTAGTTACATCGAAAGTATCTCAAAGATTTGAGAAAGAGAACTTTAAACACTAGAAGTGAGCACATCCAACCTATGCAACTCTGTTAAAACTTCACGTCATTAAGAGAATTTCTCTTGTTTCTGAATTTTGACATTTCTGAAACGAAATGAAAGATCTTTAAAGAAATAAGGGGCTTTTCCAAACTTCTCATCACTGTACTCATCTCCCTCCTACATAAAAACGTCTATCCCTCTATCTTCTATCATGTACACATTTTCACTTGTTTCCCACCTGCAGGTTTCGCCAGTCCAACGTCAGGTATGGCAGTGCCAGGCCAGAGCACAATGCACAACGCCTTGCATGTCTTCATGAACGGCTCCATGTCCTCAGTGCAGGGTTCAGCCAACGACCCCATATTCCTGCTGCACCACGCTTTCATTGACAGGTACAATGATGCACACACACACACGTCTGCTAATGACACACAGGAAAAGGATCATTTGCTTCTATTTACTGCACAAATAACCACATTTCCTTGTGATGATGATGAACAAACATACATGTGTTAGAAATGGGAAAGAGGGAAGGGATAGAGGGGGGAGTCATACAAAAATGAACAAAGAAGTCAACAGGAAACAGTACGGAGTAAGTTGAATAGTGAGACAGGACATAAT
>NC_045735.1:14379477-14388318 GCF_008692095.1 Etheostoma spectabile | reverse complement strand
ACATAATGGTGTCTGCATATTCAGGTAGGTTTATGTATAAATGTCACAGTCATAAAGTAAAGAAAGACTCCATGCTAAAATGCTTTTCTGAAATATAGAAGTTTCAAGAAATATTTAATCAGCCCCGAAATAAATTATTACTGATTGCTGTTAAGGCCTTTTGATGTTTTATAGGAAGATAGGCAATACATTCCTACCCAAAAACATTATTTTAAAGTAAAAATGTCGCTTCTCTTATGTGGAACGCAACAGTCCTTTTTAGGATATTTAAAGATCACCACCTTTCTTGTTATTATTCTCTTGCTCTTTTTTTATTTCTATATTCCATTGTTTACCTCCTTGATACTATTATATTTCTCCATTCCTTTTCTATCTTTATCACATCCATCTTTATCCACCCTTCCCCTCCTTCTTTTTCCTTTTTTATCCTTCACTCCCATTTATCTCTGTGTTCCTTCCTCTCTTCTCCAGCATTTTTGAGCGCTGGCTCAGAACCCACCAGCCTCCCCGGACCAACTACCCACGTGCCAACGCCCCCATTGGCCACAATGATGGACACTACATGGTGCCCTTCCTGCCTCTCTACAGAAACGGAGACTACTTCCTGACTGATAAGGTTCTAGGATTTGAGTATGCCTACCTGTTGGACCCTGGTGAGTACAGAACAACAAAACAAGTCCAGTAAACCAGTGTTTCTGCAACGTTTCCTTCATGTCAAACTGTCTTATCCTGTGTATCTCCACTACAGGTCAGAGGTTTGTTCAGGAGTTCCTGACGCCCTACCTCCAGCAGGCCCAGGAGATCTGGCTGTGGCTCCTGGGAGCCGGGGTCCTCGGGGCGCTGATCTCTGCAGTCATCGCTGCACTGCTTCTCGTTGGACGAAGGAAGTGGAGGCGTAACCAGAGAAGGAAGCGGGCGCTAAGCTACGAAGAGCGACAGCCATTACTGCACAGCAGCTCAGAGGAAGGTTCTTCATATCAGACTACCATGTAGCACACACTGATACTGTACATACACACATATGAATGAACTTTTAGGAACACACAGTATTTTCATGAAGCAAACGAACAAGATGAATCCTGGTACAAGATTTTGTACACAATAAATCTACTTTAATTTTAAAATGGTGTCTAGCAGATAGTTGTGTGTGTTGTCTTTACATTTGAAACTTTGGCACCTCAATACAATGGAGCTGTAGTGTATTTTATTGTGGTGGTAATAGCATCGGAAAATGTCTTTACAGAAAAATTGTCTCGTTGGTTTGCAGAGTTTTCAAATGTTAAAATGTGTTTTAATTGTTTTTAGGCAACAAACAAAACAAAATTTCTCCTCCAGTGTATTTTGTGATGAAAGAATACACAGTGGTAGATATCTCAGTCAACACAACACTAGTTATCACAAGAAGTGAAGGGGGATTCTTTTTGGGGATTTATAGGCAAACTGACCCTTTAAGTTTTGACACACACACGCGCGTGCGCACACAAAGACACACACAGCCTTTGTGTGCATCAATAAAATGAAACACATGTCAGAAAAAGAAAAGATTTATACAGTACACCACAGTATTTTGAGTCAGGTGAATGCACTCACCTATAAGTATTTATTGTCTGTGAACTACTCAGCAGTCAATGACAGCAAAGGTGATTTGGTTATTCCTTCCTTTGGCAGCTCTTGACTTTCCTCACTGACCTAAAACACAGAGCATCCTGTTACATAAATATAATTATTACATAATTTATTATTTCATTGTATAGTATTCAACTGTGATTGTTCGTTTACAAGACAAATGCTGTACCTTAAATACTGTAAGTTTATTTACAGACAGAGTCAAATAAACTGATTTGACTATAGCTCATGGAAAAGGTTAGCAGGGAAGGAATTATTTTTCGATCATTTCATCAGGTCAGGCCAGGTCTGCTGTACTGTAGCTGTAGTGATGGCTCAGATTGTAAAAATCTGGTTATTTGACCCTTCAAAATTACCTCTTTCTCTTCATTAGTTAAATTCATTATAACAACTGAGAACTAAACTGCTTTGCAAGATATTATTTGAACATCAAGAAAAAGGGTCTGTTACCTGTCAGTGGGGAATTCGTATGGGTCAGAATGGCCAAGTAAGCCCATTCACATATTTACTAAACTGTCACATCAAGTTCGTATTTCATGGCTAATTTGAATAATAAACAACGCAGTTTCACGAGTGTAGAGACTGCTTGGTTAGCATATTATAAAAATAAAGTAGGTCTAGTTAATGCCACTACAAAGTCGATGTTGTTTGACAAAATAACATTTCATACGCTTGTGACTATGAATGATATATGTTTGTGATAATAATAATAATAATGTAAATTGTGCCAGGATTGGAAATAGTAAAATGTTCTCACTTACTTTGTGCAAGTTATCAAGATATAATAAATAAAAAAGTCACTTTTATTTTGGACTTTGCCTTGTTATTAAAAAAAAAAGAAGACACTCCTGAAAATAGACATACAATTTTAATTTAAATATATTTAAATTTCAAATGCTAAATAAATGGTTGCTAATAACAATTTGAGAGAACACGCTTGTTTTAGTGACAAGAGTGAGTGAGAAATATCAAGATGTTGATTCTTTGCAGAAACCTGTTGTTTCAAGTTTGGGCATACTTTCTTAAAATTGTAGCTGACTTAAAATCATAAGAAACTACTACCAACTTACAAATACATTGTTATCAATTCCACCAGTATACTAATTTCTTTGTATCAGTAACAAACACTTTCACTTACTTTGTTGAGAAATTGCCAAAGCCCTGCAGAAGTGTTTCACATAACATAAAATAATTTCAAACAATATAAATAAATTGGAAAAACAACTATCTAAGAATACTGGCTTGATGTGTAGTGTAGGTTTGCTTTGTATGAAGATAGATCTTTGATATACATACATGAACAGTGAACATGTAGTTTAAACAACAAATGAGAACAAACTGAATCAAGTGTCTGTTGTATGTCCGTATGGTTCCACTCTTTTCCTCAGATGAAAGCAAACCACGGCAGATTCTGATGACAGTCTCACAGACCAATCAAATATTAATGTCTTTGTATTACAAAAGTTACCAGCTCAGACAAAGGAAATGGTTGTTCTCTGAGGTAGGACTCTAAAGCAACATTTCCCTCTCTCACTTGTGTAGCCAGCATGACAAAACAAATGAACTCCACAGAGGGGAAGTGTGAAAAGATGAAAGCCTCTTTAGAAAACATCTTTAGAATCAACGTGTTATGATTATAACTTCTGTTCCCTGAACTAGAGGAATGAGGTATAACACATGTAGTATGGGATATCACGCCCCACATGACCTAGCTTAAGATACCTCTTTATAAGTCTTAAAGGCAGATGATCTCTGGTGATCTCTGTACTGTGTGTGGTACCTCCTTCCTCTCCTTCAGGGAACAAAAGTTATAGTCATAACAGTATGGGATATGTATTCACGCCCCACAGAGCAGCCCCTGAACCAGAGTAATACCTCCAGCAGTTTTCTGCAAAATAGTCCCAGCAGAAGGGACAGAATGAGCCACCAAAGGGGCTGTCACCTCGTAACTGTAAAACCAAACAAAACTGTTTAGTGATGACCAACTGGCTGCAGCACAGGTATCACTCACAGGTATCACTCACAGGTATCACTCACAGATATCACACACAGATACCCCTTTAAACAAAGCCCATGATGTTGCCATGCGCCCTCACGCTGTGAGGAAACGGACAACCTCTGCTGCTGTAAGCCAGGGGTCTATCCAATAAGGACCTTGGCCTTGTCATGCAAAGAGAAGCTGCCGGCAACTTCTTTTTCACCTGTTTATGCCTGGTGCTCATCCTGAGACACAGAGCATGTCAAAGCAAAATCAAAATCAATGCTCCGTGGGTAGCCACCGGCGGCTAAGAGCAACAGAGGCCATTTAGCTAACTGTTAGCTGGTGAAACAGAGCTAACTGGCTGCAGCCAATAAGTCCATCTCTGCAGACGTGTTCTTCGTGAAGCGGGGCTTCACATTCGTCACCACACGCCATCTGCCTTTAAAAGGCATGAAGAGAGGTGTCATGTGGGGCACTATATCCCACAATATGTGTTGTACCAAGTGAATTGACTAAAAGGGAACACAGAGCATCATGATTGGAGAATCCGAGCAGTGGGCTGGTTTCTCAACGTTTTTCTCAGAGGTTGATTGGATCAAGTTTCAGTTGCTTCAATCAGTTGTGGGTAGGGCTGGTCTGTAGAGAGGAGAGGCCTCATGCTGCATGTTGAGGTCTTGTCCTGCTGGGCCTTTTATGACCATGGGCAGGTATGCATATGAAACAATAATATAGTCTGTGAATATTCAAGTTTGTTTAGCCAGTTCCAAATGTCAAATGGCAAAGTTTCTGTTTATTTTAGTGACGTCGAAGTGTCCAACCAGCTCGCATGTTTGATCAGCTGAAGGACTCCTTGTTGAATTCAAAGGTTGTTCCAGAGGATCGGGCTGAGTTACACAGTCTATGGAGGGTCCTGGAGATGCCCTTTGGTCCACAGCAGAAAACCCCAACTCGCTTACTGAAGCCACACACACACAGAGAGGGAGAGAGAGCGAGACACAGAGAGAGAGAGAGAGAGAGAGAGAGAGAGAGAGAGAGAGAGAGAGAGAGAGAAAGAAAGAGTGTTAATTAGATATTAATAGATTAGATGTTATAACACGCGGTTCCTACTTCACCCCTGGACCTTCCCACTTTACTCACTGCTTATTGGTCTTCCCAATCTCATCAAACAGTAACTTCCACTTGGGTCGACCAACCAACAGCCTTGAGGTGAGTGGGCGGTACTTCTCCTCAGACATGCCCTGGAAAATAAAGTAGATAACAAAAACATCCCAGTTTTATCTTTTGTCATTTCAGGGCAGCTGAAACAAGCTGAAAACATAACACTGATACACAATCACTTTTGAAATTGATAACATTTTTTAGCCAGCTTGGATGCCAGCCCAGACCACAACATTTGAGGTTGGGAAGTTTGGTTTAGACCTGATCGGTTGTGGAGCAACACTGCTCAAACCAGAGCTGTTTGGACCAATCAAATTGGTAGGGCGGGCTATAATACGATGATGGACAGATGATCAACAGTAACGTAACTAACCACGTCACCAAAGAGTGCTTGGGTTGAATTAGTTTACAACAAAGACGGCTGCCGCTGGAAAATTGAGATGTGTAGATTCTGCCATCACATCAGTTATAGAAGATATCGACGGTGCATTCATTTTAAAAAAGGAACAGAGAGCCGCGATCAAAGCATTTGCAGATCGGAAAGAGGTTTTGGCGTCCTTCCTACGAGATTCGGCAAAAGTTCAACATACATCACATACTCTGTTGCTCTGATTGGTTGTATGTCTATCCAATTAAGTGCAGAGGGATTTTCTTTCCTGGTTCGGTTCAGTTCAACATCATATTCTGACTAAAATCTGAGTATGATGAAGTCAGGCTATTTTTTAGCTAGTTGAACATGTAAATCAGTAATGGAGGAACATTATCATTCATGGCACATTTTATAACTCCTATACTAGAGTCATCTGATCAATGCAGCGGTAGAATGATGACACATACAATAATTTTGATCAGAAAATCACTGTTGACATCTATAGGTTAAAAGATCCCAGTCTGCAATGACAGGTTCTCCATCTTCTCTATTGTTCCTCTACTTCTCTTGCTTTCTCCTGCTAAGTAACAAACTGCTGCAGCCCGTGCTCTCTAGTTTAAGGATCATTCAATTATATCAGCAGCTGTGGGCAGTTCGGGGCAAAGAAGGGCAAATTCAGTGGCCAACGTGGTGGGATTAAGTTAAAAAAATGAACTGCATGGGTTCTTTTTGTATCAGCAAAGTGAGCTACTGATATATCAAAACTTGTCAAAGTTTAATATTTAGCTATTTTTAGAATTTCAATTTCAAAAAGGACCTAAAAATTACATTTATCTGTGCTCTGTATGTTGAAAATTACTGTGTAGACAACCGAAGATGTGTTAAAGAACACAGGTTGGTGTTGCCAATGTTGCTCTTCATTAATAGGCCACTATGTTTACATTTAAAGCAGACTGCATTATTCATCTATAATGTAAAGAGGAGATTTTTACAGAAACATAACAACGTCCAACAACAACATCTTTTTAGACTGCTGGTTCAGTTAGTGTGTTAGAGAATGAGCACCCAATGAACCCACTATATCTCAAGTCATTTCCATAAGACATGGGTGTGAGACAAATGTCAGGCCATGTCTTTTTGTGGTGCGCCAGTTGATCACACACAATGTACACAGAGCAGCTGTGATACAGGTCAGGATCTTTCTATAGAGCGGTAAGGCAATACCTAAAAGTGTCATCTGATTTCCTGCATTACTGGGCTTACTTACAAAATAAGATTATTAAAGCTGGATGTCTGTGCAGAGGAAGAGCTGAAACCCTCTCAAATCAGAAGCATGAAACATAAACATGAACAAAGAAGTGTGTTTCACGTAGTTCAGTTGTAGCAGTTGCGCTTCCTTTGACAGGCATCTGATTCATGACAGACTGGTTTTACGGCTCTATTTGAACTTGGCCAGTGTGCATTAGGCTCTGGAAAAGAGTACTCTCCCCGTCGGGGAATTGAACCCCGGTCTCCCGCGTGACAGGCGGGGATACTCACCACTATACTAACGAGGAGTGGTTATGAGCAAGTCACATGACCATACAAATAGAAAGTAAGCAACACAAGACTATACTAGAGGAAATATTAGCTGTTATTTATAGTATGATCAAAATATGCCCAAACTATTTCTAAATTATATAATTGTGGATTTTCTTTTTACAATAACTGAGACAAGCAAGCATTTCTGTCAACATGTCTCTAATTCATGGTCTCTAATGGCTGTTACAGCAAGAACAGATGAAAAGAGTTTGAGTTTAACTTCTATTCTGCTCATGCAGAAACAATGTGACACAATAAATTAAAAAAAGTGTAGCTAAGAGAGAGACAGACAGCCAACAATCAAAAGACAGTAAACTCAAAAGAAGCCTTTGGACTTTAATGTGCTGTAGCTTCTCTTTCTGTCATATACTGCCCTCTAGTGGCTTAGGTTTTTAAGACTGACAAACGACGAATCAATGAAGAGAGAAATGAGTAAACAGATAGAATGAAATGAAAATGACAGTGTGTGTGCGCATGCATGCGTGTGTCACACTTACCTGCAGGTTGTCTGCCTGACTGACGTACAGTTTCAGATTAAAATAGTCTGGTCGGTTTTCCTGCCAAAGCTAAATGACAAACACATACATGGAAATGTGTTTTAGTGATGCTGTGATGCCTTTGGTCTAATTCATCAAAGTGATATTTAGAATAAAATACAACATTTATTCCTTGAAACAGGAGAGGTAAAATTTATAACAGCAACAAGAGGGCATAAAATATAATAAACCTGAGGCAAACAACATGCAATATTTGTCCTGACCTTCTGATGAACAGCACACAGAAGCTCAGCAAACCAGTAGAAGGACTGGAGCTCCCTGCAGACCCACACAAAGTACAACCTCTGCAACCTGAAACCTGTCCAGCCATCACTGAGTATACAGCATGGAGGAGGAAAGATGGATTGAAACATATGAATACTTGTACAAATTGTTCATTTCTCCATTTGTAATGTTTGTATGTTTTTTCTTTTCATAACTCACAGAAGAGCATTCAGCACGCAAGCGAACGGCGTGACTCCTATTCCCCCCGCGACACAAACACTGACGTCGTAGTTAAACACTTCCTCTGATGGACTTCCAAAGGGACCATCTACGTAAAGCCTGAACATAGCGTACAGTATGGACAAAAAAAACAAAAGACAATTAGCCAAGAAACTGGACAAATATACACAAATATATTTACACTTCCCCCTCAGGGTCAACCACACATAAGCAGATAAACATCCTGCATTTGAATTCCCACAGACTGGGTGCAGCTTGTCTGAGCCCCCAAACACACACACACACACACACACACACACACACACACACACACACACACACACACACACACACACACACACATACCCGTCATCCCTACAACAGCTGCTCAAACACTTGTGTCATCAAAAACACAAACACCCACACACACACACAAATCACCAAGCATAGTCACACCAGAGCATTTCTCTGCATTGAGAAAGTATCCACAAATATGATCAGACAATACTACACATGGCTTAGCGTTACTGACACGTAATGACAAGCACTATGGTCAGTAAAACTATCAGTTTGACAGCTTTTCACTTTTTATGTAGCTTGGCTAGCAGTTCCCTCGTTTACAGCCTTTGTGCTAAGCTAGGCTAAACAACTGGACCTATTTCCTAACAGAAATGAAGCTTGTATCAATTTAGCAGATATTGCATATTTTCCAAAATTTCTGACTGTTGACTGCTGTTCTGACTGATGACAAAAAACAAACCCATTGTCATCAATTCAAATAATCTTAAACTGCAGATTGTATAAGAGATAAGATAAGACTAGATAAAAAGACTTTATTAATCCCACACTCGGGAAATTCCCTTGTTACAGCGGCTCAAAAGCAAAATTCACACACATCAGTGTAACACAAATACGCATTAAATAGACATAAGCAAAAAATATACAAAAGAAATTTTAAGAAATAGTTTAAGAAATAGAAAAAAATAGTAATAGAGTTATTTTAATAACTTATTGATTATCCTGTTATAAAAAACACTAATTTTGAAAGAAATTTTACTGACTTTAATATTAGTGACCCTTGATCAGAATTTCATAAATCAAATAATTAGTATATGGAAATGAACCCTAACCCTTCTGACTATAAG
>NC_045735.1:14366977-14376977 GCF_008692095.1 Etheostoma spectabile | reverse complement strand
AATTTATATTCTCAAAAACATCATATGATTTATCAAATAGTAAAGAGATAAAATTCAACTCAGATGTAGCAAAAAACTTCTTACCTGTCCAGGACAAGCTTTGAAGTTTTTCTTCAGCATGCGCAACTCAATGACATCACAGGGGTGCCTGATGACTGTCACTATGGTAACAGGGTCGCAGCTGCGGATGTAGCGGTAGAAACGCTCGGCACAGTAAAGACAAAGAGGACCGGACACCCAAAGCCATGTCTTCAAATAGACAAAGAGAAACACAGACTTTCTACATCATGTGAACACTTAAACACCCAAAAAGAATAAATGGAAACAGTTGTAAAGAACAGTTTGATGTCATGTTTGTTGCCTTGCTTCCGCAATTTCTTTGGTGAGTACATTGTTACAGTACCATGACCAATACACTGTTGATCAAAGCTACAAAAATAAACCCCAAGCTGTATCAAACCATAGTCTTTCCTTTAAGGCTGAAACGTGCTTCTCTGTCTGCACATGTGGGAATGTTAATGTGGCATTAATCTTCAATACTTCTACAGATTTTAGGGTTAACATTAACGTTATAATGTATTTTTAGAAAGTTGGACCAACCACCCAGTTGGTTTGACAACGTGTTGTTGAGTATAACACCTTTCTCTGCGCCGACCTGCAGTGAGGTTTGCATATATAAGTGTACATTTCCATTCACATGGATCATCTCCTCTGAAGTGAACAGTTTTTGTACTGAGCAGCTGAAAGTTGAATATGATAGCGTTATGTTACCTAAATATTTTAGTACATCGGCTTCTGTAGACATGCTTCAGCTAGCACATGCAAGATAGTTACCCCTGTTGCTTGCCTTGTAATCACACCAGACTTCTAAAATTAAGTGTATATTAGCTATTTTTTTTTGTGTGTATGTTTATACATATTTGAAAACAGATACAAATAGACAGTGAATTAGTACTCTACTTTAATTAGCTAA
This sequence comes from Etheostoma spectabile, assembly GCF_008692095.1. NCBI lineage: Eukaryota > Metazoa > Chordata > Actinopteri > Perciformes > Percidae > Etheostoma > Etheostoma spectabile. The sequence goes on along the minus strand of NC_045735.1, from coordinate 14,376,004 downwards.
ATCAATTACCTTAGTGTTAAATTTGGATTTTAAATAGATGTAACTGCAATGTAACTTTGCAGCCATTTTGCCGCCAATTTATTCCTTCTTCTGTAGTTCTTTTTATCAATTGAACACATCTAATTGTCAGAAATTCCTACGCGAAATTACAACAGGAGGCTGACTTAAACATGTTTTCCCACTAGGCTGCTCATCATTACGACCTGTGTGATATTAAAAGAGTGCAGCATTAGCCCTGATACAGGAAGTGTTGGGAATCTTATGTTGTATCAATTACTGTCATTCGAGGCTTTCTCATTCTCCTAACTTGTTTTTCAGAACACAATGGGTGTCTGAATCAAACTCAGCAAAGAGAGTACATTTGTGAGAACAAATGTGAAATCTCTCCATTTTCTATCACAGTGTGTGGTGTTTCTGTTTCATTCTATTGGCAGTTACCTGTGGCAGACTAATTGCGCACAACTCCCGTAAACCCTACAAAGCACAATCAGGTTTAAGGGGGATTTTGTAAAACCAGCCCGTTGCTTAACGACCATGTGCAAACACATAATCACACACGCAAGAAGAAACACACACAAACACAGGCCTTGATGTAGAAAGAGGATGCCTGCCCCTCCCTTACAACACTACACCTCTAATGAACGGAACCAACTCCCTCCAACACCTTCCAAATACTCAACACACATGTACATTTACACACCCTCTACAAGAGAGACACACCCTTACAGGTAAGAACACTTTCTTTAACATGGCTCAAATAAATATGAATACGTAGATACACGTAATAGACGTGCACCGCCCACACACACACACACACACACACACACACACACACAACAGACAGACCTGGGGGTAATGTGGCTGGAAGTGAGCCTCCTCTCCGCATTTCCTCTTTTCATCCTCACCCTGCTCAAGCTTCTCGCCCTGCTGCTCTGTGCTGCTCTGATTGGCTCTGAGGCAGCCAGGAGGGTGGGCCTCTAAGTTGGTCTGATACTTCAGAGCTCCTCTAATGGAAAGGACAAGAATTAAGGTGATGTTAGTTTGGTTAATTTAAAGTAGCATTTAGCATTTCTGAGGTGTGGTTCGGAACATTTTGATCCCCTCTTAACTGCCACATTCGGACCCCCTCATGTAATAAAACCCATGTATTTTTCACGTATTATCTGCCTACCATGTCAGAAGGCAATATCGTGAAATAGTGATAATTAGTAATAATATAGTGATTTTAATGACACTTAGTCATTCAAATTATACAAAGGCATGGAGAGTAGGTGTACTAGAAACTTGCCGGTAAAGTTAGTGTGATTGTGTTTGTGTGTTCAGCCTGTGACCACAAATGTGACATAACAAGAAATTGCCATCAAGAAAATATTGCCTTTTGACATAGGCTTAAAAATATAGATACAGGCTGTTAGTCAATATAACTCAACCACACAACATACAGGCAAAGAGAACCGGCAAGTACAAGCAAACCCTGGTTCCACAGTTAAACAGCTGTCAGTAGAGGCATTCCTGCACCTTGATATCCCATGAAAAACCTCACCTATATTTTGTCAGAACAAGAATTTAAATGTAATTTCATGTTGAATATGTCAATAACATGACATTTTTGAATGAAGAAAGTCAGTATTGCATGGTTTCTTGAAAAGCAGTCATTTTGTCAGTGAGTCCAAAGTTGCTGATGGAAATGTAGAGCTGTCTCCGGCTGTCTGCGAGAGTCTCCCAAATTTGCTGTCATTTGCATGTGGAGCAAACTCTTATCTTGTCCTTTGGTCAGTGGTTGGGATGGAGACAAACTGTACCAACAGTGCAGAAAAACTCCCCGACTCATACAGATAAACCCACATACATGCACACACACAGATTTAGTGCTAAGTGCTGAGCCCTACCCGACCATGTGCACCATGAGGATGATGTAGAAGACAATGAAGAGGTTGTGTGTGTACCAGAAGATCTCATAGTTGGACAACCTGAAAAAAAGCAAAAACAACAACATACATGATTATTTTCAAAGAAACTCTTACTTTTAACTTGCACCAAGGATGTTTTAAAAGCCAAAATAGATGTTTATGAGAAATAATAACATTGTAACATGTGAGGACACAAGAAAACGAGCTGGGACAACAAAAGAAAAAAGCAAGGTCAGAGTTTGTTCAGGACCAGACTCCCAGCTCAGAGCCTGGGTAAGCAGGACATCAGAGGTCAATATTAAAGGGGTCATTACACACAACGACCCCAACAACCCCCCACTGCACGCAATGAACATCATCAAACCCTGTATTCCTCCTATTTTACTGCAACTTCTTTCATGCTTGTTTTCTTAAAGCAAGTTTCTGTACGAGGAGACCACAAGAACTGAGCAGCTTGGCTCATTTTAAATAACCATGTATGTGTTCACCCCTGGTAGGTGGTCATTGCCTCATAATCCAGACGTTAACCTCAGAAAACCTCATTCAAACTGCCTAATTTTTAAAGACTGGTGCTCAAATAAACAAACCAAAAGATTTAGCTGAAAATCATTTTCCAGAACCCAAAGTTCATTATCAAATTTAGAAAGTTTTACGACTTGTAACCTGTACAACTACATTTGCCATTAAACAGCCTCGGTTCTGAGTAGTGTGCTACAACGATCTTTTTTCGTTTTTGGCCATACAAGAGACTAATATATTCATATAGTATATGTATTGCACAAGAAAGGCTAGATAAAAGCTGCAAAAAACAACTTGAGAAGCTTTCTTTCTTTCTCATTATCTCGTTGGATCATCGTGACTCATTATGTAGGTATTCTTCAGCCTCCACTTCACCGCTCAAACCACTTACCCAAACTCTGGTGGTCTGGAAAAGCCTCTTATAGTTCAATTACTGAAGAAAGCAAGGACAGTGCATGAGCACACACACTTCAAGTCTCACACACCTGCATGGGTTACACACATACTTACATGCGCACATGCAAAGTGGGTGACCCACTATGACCTGAGTAATGACAGAGTGGTGAGTGAAACACTTAGTGAGGATTTGCTCTGAACAGGTTCTCTGTTAACATGTCACCATATGTTTTCCATCTTGCGTTTCTCTCACACACACAAGATAAACTCAGAAAGAAAGACAAAGGCAACAGACTTGACACAAAGGATACACATAGAGGCAGAGACATATATGCATAAGCACCAAAACCATGGTTGTATTACAGTAAGAGAACTGGATGCAAGGCTCCAATCTGGCTCCTATTTACAGTTGCTCACACAGAACAACAACAATCAAAAGGTTTTCTCTTACACGTACAGAAGCTATTTTCTAGGCTTTGGGAAACTTTTACAAATGGTGGTTTGGCTGACCTACCGTACGCAGTAGGAGGAGGATGTGAACATCAGGAAGAGGATGAGAACCAACAGGACGCCTGTGACTCCTGGGACTGAAGGGAATCAGCCAATTAGAGAGCAGAGGCGAAGTCAAGTTAACATCCCGGGACACATACATGCGAGACACATGTAAGGGGAATTGCCTGTTCACTATGATATTCCCACAATCCCAAAAAGTAAACAATTTAATAGTAAGCAAGCAACCAATTATTTTTCTACAAAGACGTATTTTCCCCACTAAAACAGCAAACATACAAGGAAGAGAAAGAGAGGACTAAACACAGCATGACGTCCTCCTCTCTTCTTGGCATAAAGCCACTCTAATCTGCTGCTCATTAACCACATTCACTGCTACACAAGTAAAAACAGTCCAACATTCACATGCATACACACACCTCTGGTCTATTTACTGTATAACAAAGAATAGTTCTTACTTGTGGTCAAAATGATCAGTTTGGGGTCCTGTAAAGAAAAGACAAAAAATACATTGCCCACTTTATGCAGCGTAGAGGAATGGTGCAGAATTAATACTTCTTCGGCTCTCTATTTTCAACTACTTCCGTAAATTTTCGTGTGTGCAACTAAACACCATGAATGCACGCCTTTGAGGAGATTGTCCACAGTGTTTGGATGACATGTTTTGAGCATATCTCTGCCTTAAGGTCAAGGTAAGATTTGGGGTTAGACATGTCGTGATGGTTATGGTTAGGGGCTATGAAATGCATAAAGTCTTAGAGCGTAGGAAGTATAATGTACAAATGTGCATGCATTTGTGTCTCACCTCTCCTCTGAAGCGAGCCAAATTGAGAGCAGGAAAGTCATCTGAGTAGCTCACGCTAAAGTTGACGACATTAACCAGGTGTGCAGACACGTGTACAACTACAGAAGAAGAGAAAGTTTGACACAATGCTAAGTTAAAATACTCTTTTAATACACATGTTTTGTGCATAGATACCAGCAGACATACAGAACAGCTCCAACATACAACACACAATCATGCATACACAGAATTATAAAAGGTCAAAACGAACTGCTAGTGGACACTCAAACAAACATCTCTTTGTCTATTCAGCAAAAGTCAGCAAACCATTCTCCTGACTCACTGGCGCACACACACACACCTCTCTGACATCACAGGCTAACCACGCAGCCGTTCAACAGCTGATGGAATTAGAGGGTGTAATCATGAGACACAAGGGTCCTTTTTTCTCTCACACATCCTTTCTCACTCCCACTGCCCCCCCCCCCCTCCCTCTCTTTTTCTTCTCCATGTCTCTCTCCCATCCCTGCTGTCTCTATATCTTATTTGTCAATTGTTGTCTCAAAACTGTGGAACTCTGCTATTAAAACATGAGAGCTTTACCTACAGGAAAGAAATCTTGGCCTCTGCTGCTTCAATTTTGATCAAGGCGTACCTTTTGATTCCAATTTTATGGAAGTAAATACTGAATCTCTTAAGAATGCTATCTGAAATGCCAGTTGTTAAACATTTTTAGTCGGAAATACTTGCTCAAATGTAAAGCTCTTAGAAACTGTGAAAACCTGCTTGGTATTTGTAGACAAAATGTTTTGTCTCTACAGAACAAACTGAGTGTTACATTCCAACACTCATTAGCAACTGTCACAATGTTACTACTGAATGTACAATGTTCCTAAGAAAAAGAGACTCAGGTGTTCCTTTACAGATATAAAGCCAGGCTTCTTAGAAAAGAACATGAATGAATAAGAGGAATAAGCCTGTAAAACAGAGACTCAGCTCCCTGATGTCATGGGAGGAGACTCACAGAAGCAACAACACACACACAACACACACACACTCATAAACACACACACAACTAGACGGCAAAAACACAGATGACCAGCTGGAGGGAGATCCCAGCTGGTACACCAGGAATACTGAGCCGGCCTGGGTCCTTTATCCACACTTCACCCACCATACACACTCATCCAGACACACACAGAACCACCCACACACACACACACACACACACACACACACCACACACACACACACCACACACACACACACACACACACACACACACACACACACACCACACACACCACCACACACACACAGTGATACATGAAAAATATGAGCTGTGGTGATAAGTGACAGTTTTTTTACCAGAGAAGATGCAGATGGCTACTCCACATGCCACATGAAAGGTCTTGCTCTTATCCAGCAGTCTGCGAGTCTCTCGGCTCGATACCTGCATAAGTATGTGTATTGTAACAAAGACAATAGTATTATCTTATATATATATATATATATATATACTGTATATATACTGTACTGTATACTGTATATATATATATACACACTGTATATATACTGTACTGTATACTGTATACACAAACCTTTAACACACATAACTCATTTCAACTTATCTTCCTACCCTCCCTACATTTACCAATGATGCACTAAAATATTAACAGTTTTCATGCATTTTTACATAGAAATCCTACTACTTTGCATCTTTCAAAGAGGCCTAAACAAACATGGTGTGTAGCTGCACATTTCACTCAACTTAATAAACCTTTTCTTCCTATCCGTCTAACTTTCCTACATCCCTCTTTCCTCACTCCTCAGTCTCTTTCTTACCGCGTGTGTTCCTCGGACAAAGGTGAGCAGAGAGCGACACATAGGCAACAGCACCAAGCTGCAGTTCACGTTCAGTAAAGATGCAGAAGCCCTGCTGATGCACAGCCCTAGCTGGGAAAGACACACACAAACACAGACACAAACACAAACACATACACGCACACACACACACAAGTATTTAATGTACGCACTGTGGGCTTGAGGCATGACTACCCTGCTACACAACATCTTTTTTACCTGTCAGTATGGCGCTTGTAATCACTCTCCTTCAGGTGTCTCTCTGCATAGGCTTTGCTTTTAAATAGAACACTAATTTAGTTTTTTAGTATGATGAAACATAAAGGACTGCTTTAGTAATTGTTTAAAAGAAAATTCTGAGTATCATTTAAAACATCTACTATCCAAAATAGTTTTATATTTTTAAAAAAATAGTTTATTATTACTACTGCTTCCTACACAAGCAACTATCCAGTGGCACTATTGAATGCAATGAAACTATAAAGACAAACTAAAGACAAATATATGAATGTCTAAATAATTCTGTGTTTTCTTACTCCAATAAACCAGGCTTTTTTAATGTCTGACACTGCGGGCCTAGCCTAGCTTTTAAGTGTGTTGGTTGTTAAATTGTAGTTTGTTGCTTTATAAAGAACAGTGGATGTGGGCTGTTTGACATTTGGCTACCAACATACAACACAGTGATTAAACAACTGATATCCAATTTGGTGTCTTCAGCGTTTAATGGTGTGCAGACTCTGACGTTTTCTATACTATTACTGCAAGCTACAGTGAGTACAGGATCATCGTCAATAAAGTTGCATGTAGACAGCAAATATGTCTCCTCCTTAATTCAGTGGTTGTGTTGTGTATTATGTGAACTTAATTGCTTGAACCTGCAGTATTAGATATTTTGGCCAGGCAGTGGAAACAGGCGGAATGTAACATTGATAACATTGTGAACACAACACGGTTTCTGAAATACAAGAATGAAGCACACAAACAGGTCAAAATGAGAATCTACATATAGCAGGTCAAGGTTAACACCAGCATACTTTAAAGTCTGAATACCTTTACCCTTTAAAACTTTCCACGCACATTCACTCAACACAGCTTCCCAAAGAAAAGCAGCTGATGGCAAATCCACAAGCAGGAGATCTAATATCCTGCTTTCAATACATCCCACACACACCGATTCACCAAAGCACATGCGCACAAACACACAGATACACTCCCACACACACTGAACCATACAGGTGAATGAGAGCATGAGTTGCTTTTTTTAAGTTAAATCTAAATTCTTTTCAACATTATTAAAACTTTAAAATACATCCCCATCTTGCACGTGCATACACATGCTGATGCACACGCGTACACACATGAACTTAAGCCCTCTGGCAAGGCATTCAGTCGGAGCCAGCGGCATGCCCACACTTGCCCCTCTCTCCCCTGTGCCTCCCACTGTACATGAATAGCTCACACATGCTGCTTGATGCCTCTCATTCAACTGATTTTCATATTGTATTTCCTTCCCTGACCTAATACAAACACAAGTCTTAAACATCGGGGCGCAAACTGCTAGTGAAGAGCCAAAGGCAATCTGTGAGCTTCGAAAGTCTTAGGTGATTGGAGAGGAATGTCAGTGGCGTTTGTATTTTGTGTTTCTCTCCAAAGACAAGGTTTCACACACACACACACACACACACACACACACATATACACACACACACACACACACACAAACTTGTGACAACCATTACACTGATGCTCACATGAGTCAACAATCATCAAAAACTCCTGATTCTGTGCGCCAGCTCATGTTACTTAATATTACCGGCCTCTAGAGTCAGCCAACTGTGAGCATGCGCACAAAAACACACACACACACACACACACACACACACACACACACACACACAGCTGGCTAATTGCCATCATAGAGTCAAAGTCAAAACTCATTAGACCTGCATGTGACAGTCTACCATCTATCACAATGTCAGCTACTGTGATATAAACAGAAAAAATCCAGGAGCAGCTTGTTTCTTCAAAAACAGAGATTTAGTCCCTGAACTGATGAAAACTTGCAGTATGATGGTTGTCATCTGGAAAGTCACTTAGAAGTGTAACACGACCAATTTGTCAGATTGTTCTCCTTAAATGTAGCTTTTACAGAAGCTCTTTATTCATTTGAAGAGCTTCTTCACACCCAATTACTTTCTCTTTCTCTTGTTTCTAAAATGTAGCACTTGAAGCAGTTTTGCTTATTTGATTAATTTTATGCACTTGCATGATTCTTGTGATTTTTGGTTGGTGATTAATTTTATGCACTTGCATGATTCTTGTGATTTTTGGGTGGTATGCTCATGGTTGAATGCACTTATTGTAAGTTTTTTTGGATAAAAGCATCAGTTACAGTGACAGCTATTTCATGAGTTTTTGTCACCAACACTTTTCTCTTTGTAAACACAAACAGTCATAAATCTAATCAAGCATAATAAGTGAGAACGCCTGTGTGTGCTTTAAGAAGTCCAAAAAATTAAATGTTATCTGCCAATAGAGCTGTGTCCAAAATCACTCACTTGTTTACTCTGTACTGCCTGTAAGAGATTTTCTTTTTTTGCTTACATTAGGCCTTTATTTGACAGAACAGATGAAGACATGAAAGAGGAGAGAGAGGGGGAATGACATGCAGCAAAGGGCCATAGGTCAGAGTCAAACCCGGACCCACTGTGTCGAGGAGTAAACCTCTATATATAGGCGCCTGCTCTACCAACTGAGCTATCTGGGCACTACTGTAAGACATTTTCAATAGTTTACTCAATAGTTAGCAGTCTTGGAATCTTAGCAGTGGAATCTTACATTGTGGGATTGTTTGCCGAAAGTAGAGTACATGCAGACTCTCAAATGAAAAGGTTGAGGTTAAATATAATAACTAGATGGAAAAGGGGAGTAATTTTAGACACAGAGTAGGTCTTTTTCACAGCAAACCTTTTGAATTGTGATTAGTAAGAAATGCACATGTGTTACATTAAGAAAAAGAAGAAGAAGAAGAAGAAGAAGAAGAAG
>NC_045735.1:14366196-14366967 GCF_008692095.1 Etheostoma spectabile | reverse complement strand
AGAAGAAGAAGAAGAAGAAGAAGATGAAGAAGAAGACATGCGTTTATCTATCCCACAAGGGGAAATTCACATTTTTCACTCTGCTTGGTATTAATGATGGCTTGCCAGGACAGTGTGGCATTGAGCCAGCATGCACAATACCAGGACCCCAAATTCAACCATTGTTTATTTTATTGTTTACACATGTGCTTTCCTGACTGTGACATGTAAAAAAATGTCTACCATAAAAACTACATCAGCATAATCTTCTAGTATATAATAAGGGTTTTGGTGATTGAGGCAGTTATTACGTAAAGTTTTTAGTTTTTCTTAAACACTGTAATGGCAAATCAGTATCAACTTGTTTAGGCTTCCTTGCAGGTCCCCGTGTGACTTTTGGAGATTAGGGGAATAAATAAACATAACAGGCAATATGAACATAATATTTGAAACTTATATGTAGTTGCTGATCACCTGTTCTTCTATCTGGAAGTGACAACAGATATTTTGAATTTGGGTGGTAGTAGGGTAAAACTTATTGTTAACATTTGAATTACAGACTATAACCTTTAAAAAACATTGAATATTAACTATTAAGACATTAAGACACACAATGAAATAAATAAATGCATTGTGCAGATGTAAATGTGCCAAGGCTTACCCCAAGCATCTTGTAGAGGTAGTGATACTGCTGTCCAGTGTAGTACAGAAAGAAGGTCTTTAAGAAGAGCCAAGTGTTCACTCCCAGCCACAGCATCTACACACACACACACACACACACACACACACACA
>NC_045735.1:14360938-14366186 GCF_008692095.1 Etheostoma spectabile | reverse complement strand
CACACACACACACACACACACACACACACACACAGCACATGGATGTACAGTGTAGTCTTAGCTACAGGTATCGATATATATACAGTCTATGGTATCTATTATCAGGGTAAAAACATATCAGTAAAATAACATCTCGAATGTTTTATGTTGGGCTTGAAACATTTGGTGGACATTTAATGTTTCAGGATTTACATTTTTATCGTATTACACATTATACACACATGGCATATAATGGTTGTAGTAGGCTGTGAGGATACAGCACATAAAGTACAATAAACTCACTATAGAGCACTGACAAACTGACTAACAGTGTGTGCCTCTTCAGGATGGAAGTTGGTACAGAAATTCGTGGGCATAACCTCCAAGTTGTCTTGAGAAAACAATGGTGTTGCAACCGCTCACGAGAAGGTAAAACAAACATGCCCATTAACAGCCTACAATATGAGTGGAGTCGAACCGATGAATGTAAAGATAAGATGCTAAATCTCTGACAATAGTTTCCCTACCAGGACCAAGTGCTTTCCTCCCTCGTTGGCGACCCAGCTCCGCACCGACACAACCATGATGCCTTCACTGACTCAGAAGCTGCCGACACCGTTTCCACCAAAGCCCCGGTGTGGCTGAGAGGTAAAGTATCGTTCTCCCTGCAGCTCTGTACCGGGCACTGTCTGCCTGCCTGTGTGCAGCGTCCACAGACCGGCCGGAGTCTGCTCCGTCCCCCCTGCACTCCTCCGTGACGCCGCTGCTGTCGGCTCAGAGCGCAGTTTGACTTTCATCCCCCCCCACTAGTCTAAGCGGTGAAGAGCTCCGTCTGAAACTATCTCCTCATAGCTCGCTTCAGTTTGCTTTACTGTAGACCTGAACGTTAAGTGTGCAGCGTCGTTAAAACGTCTTGAATAAAAATGACTTTGGGGCGAATAAAGTTAACCGACAAACAGACAGGAGAACAATAACCCTAGCTCCTCTAACTGCTCCTCTTCGTCACTAGAGGGCGCCACAGCCTTACCATGAAGTGCAATTATAACCCTCGCCCATGAGCTGTGACCTCCATTAAAAAAAGTTCAAGTGGCACTTGCACCCGTTAAAAAGGGGTTACACGTTGATACGTTGTTCTGCATTATCACTGGTAAACAATAACTACAAGTGCTTTATATATTCGTTGAAAGACAACTTTTGGGTTATGAGGTTGTAAAAAAGTCCCTTTGACAAGTAGGCCTACCATTTGATTATTTTTTTCTAGTGTACAATCTTTGACCAAAATACTTTTATTAACAACTTAACACTAAGCAGTACTATTCTGATACTTTAGGCTCCAAAAGTAGTCACTGTAAAATACTCTTTTACAAGTAAAAGTCATGGATTGAAAAATATATGTAGGCATATGTAAAATTATGTAAGTATCATCAGGAAAGTGTTTTTAAAGTGTTAAAAGTAAAAGCACTCAATGCAGAAATATCCTCACATTTGAAACTATCAAAACAGTTCTGTCAATCAACTAAATGTTTAATCGTGTTATCATTTCAGCAACATGTACAATACTTAATACAACATAGTATTTTATAAATTAGGCTACATGTTTTATGTGCAAAAGTTGAATTTTTAAAGTAACTAGTAACTAAAGGTGTCAGATTATTGTAGTGGAGTAAAAAGTACAATTCTTATCTCTGAAATGTAGCAGAGTAGAAGTAGAAAAGAAAGGTGTTGCAACAGCTCACTATGCTCCATAAATGAAACATTAATAGCTATCATAATTTTAATTTACTCATGTATACCTTGCACTCTTCATTGCACTATTGTCTCAATCTGTCTATATTGTTTCTGTTTATAGTGTGTATACATTGTTTGTTTTGTTGTTGGTGTTGTTTTTTTTGTATGAGCAAGCACATTGTGAGCAATATGATCCAACGCAAAAGAGATGAGATTGTTTTGTAGCATGGGAAAGGCCCTTTCCTTCTCCAATATAACAATGCCCTCATGTCCTGAACCAGGTCGATGCATAAATAGTTTTCTAAGTTTTGTTTGGAAGAATTTGACCGGCCTGCACAGAGTCCTTGCCTCAACCCCCTCCTTTATCCTTTTGGGATGAAGTGGAACGCCAACTGAAGGCCAAGTCATATCAGTCAACAACAGTGGCTTATATTATTCAGGCTGAAAGAAAGTCCTGCAGCCATGTTCCTAAATCCTGTCGAGAGCTTTCCTTGAAGAGTGGAGGCTGGTAGCCTATAGCGCCATAATAACGGCAATTGTTTTTAAATTAAAAGTTCAGGAATCACATATTGGTGTAATGTTTTGGCCAGGTAGTGTACAAAAATGACAAAATACGGAGGGGAAAAAAGGAGGCAATATAAGATCATCATCAAAGTCCTTGATCGTCACCAGGTTTCTTTATTATCTGAGTTTTTTTATTGGAATTTCTGGATTATAAATATTGATGTTCTCCCTCAGAGTAAACCTGTCATTTGGTTTAAACATGTAGCTTCAATATTTGTAGCATTATAATTCCTGTAGATGCAAAGTTCACTGGGTTTCTTCACTGGTGATATTTGTTGTGAAACCCCCATCTGCCACATATTTTTTTGTGTTTTAGATGTGTGATGGTTTATTTCTTAATGGAGTAATACTCCACTTGCCTGGAAAAGTGCTAAATAAATCAAGCAGAAAAGGTCATCATACTACGATATGCCTAAATACATGCACACACGTTCAGTCACACAGCTGGCATGAATGTAACCACCACATAACTTGAATCTGCTGTTGTATTTTATAATTTAATCATTACCCCAAGTCATGGTCATTTGATTGTGTAAAAGTACCAAAATCCAGCATTGGTTTCAGGAGAACTTAGGAACCCAAACAACAGAGTTCAAATGAAACCAAAAACCAACCTCCCCATATCAGCTCAAGGCTGCTGGTTTAATGAAAGATTTCCCTCCAGAACAGTGTGTTGACGATAAGGCAGAGCTGTGGTCTGTGTCCTCCCCACATTCCTGAGGGCAGCCTCCTCCCCGCTTCACGCTCCAGCCCACCACATGAAAGAGCCGTCCTCCACCCCACACAGCTGTTCACAGGACCAGGAGGGGTCGAGCTCGGTCGAGGCCTGCATGTCTTATAGTGTGAAAATATGTCTGATCATCTAAAGCAATATACACCGGTGCTGTAACTTGAGTTTTGTCCTGAACTGGAACCAAAGTGAGCCAAACTTTAATAAACGGACTCATTCTATAATTTGGCTTCTTCTGTAAGATTCATGACCGAAACACTGTTTATTGTCTGTTTTGTTGGTTGATTAGAAGTTTTGGGGACTACTTTATATTTTAACTTTATGTTGACTGAAGCTGCAGTAAACCGGCATAGATGAACCAGGAAGCCGGAAGCCCAGTTCTGCCAGAAAAAAAGATGAAAGGTTCTGAATGACAGAAATAAATATTCATAGGAGGCCTAAGTCCATTTTGACTGGTCAGAAGGTTGACTTTCGAAGTCAAATTGCTAAATTTTAACTCACTTATGATATACTACTTTAAAATGTTGACTCAGTATCTCATACTTTTTACTTTGTATGTCCAAATAGTTACTTACTGTGAGTATTTCTATTATATCTTGTCTATTTGTTATGCATTCCATATCTTGGGCTCACCACAGATACAGTATGTGATGATTTAATTTAATTTATGAATTTATTTGACAGAGACAGTGTACATTAATTAACATTGCTGTAAATGCATCAAAATTAGCCAAAAGGCTTTTTTTCATCCGTCGATCTTAAAATTGTCTACCTAAAAAACAACAGTAAGAAGATTACAGTGAACAATACAAATATGAAAAGCAGTAAAACAGATAAAACTCTTCAAATGATGAGGCACATTTGTAACTTTTGTATATGAATAAAAGCATCTGCACCTCGTGTTAATTATATGATTTTTTAATCTACCCACCCATATATCTTAGTGCTAGGTAACCAGCTGAACTTTAATAGACTGTTGAGGAAATTTCAGTAAACAGGTGGGTCATAATTTAGGACAACCATTGTAAAGTTTGTTTGAATAAGATATTGGTGAGTCTCCAGAAAACCATCAGTGCTCTTTGGCATCAAGTCTCTGAAAGTTTCCTGATAGCATAAACATCATTCTTCCAAAAGACATTCCCTAATTTGGTGTTAGTGGGGAGAGAGCATTGTCCAAAAACGTTGGTCCTAAATGTCTCCTATGTTCTGCTGACTGTGAAGGCCATATTGTATGACCAAAGAGGATCTGATCACCATGGATTCTGGATCGTATGAATTCCTTTTTGACTCTACCATGTAACAAAACAACTTTTTCACATGAGCTGAGTCGAGAAGTATCTGCTGATTCAGTGTCACTCAGTAAAGAGTCACTCTTGACTCCTTGCTGCACTGAATTGTTAAATACCGCTTATTCTTGGCCATCTAGTCTCGGGTTGAGTAATACTGAGTCAGCACATGAATGACCAAGGTGCACATAACATAATAACTATCTCCCTCTTTGTATCTCCCCCCCACCATCTCTCTCTCTCTCTCTCTGTCTCACTCTATCTATGTCGCTGTGCTATCCCGTCGCTGCACTACTTAAACAAATGACCCTGTATCTCTGCGAGCGTGCTCTGCAGAGTCAGCGGTGCCGGTGCGGGGGCTATACTGCTTTAAAATGAGAAAGGAGAGCAGGCTAATCCGGTGGATTTGGAGGATTGTGTTTGTGACAGTTTTTTTGTTGCTGGGCTTCATCATAGGTAAGACATGATAACACAACACAAACTTAAACAGGACCTTCATGTAATAAAGCCCAAGTGATAGTTAATCTACTATGTGCTTGGTGTTGATTAAATGTGTACAAATGGTAGGCCTGAAGGCACTTACTGAAAGAAATGATAAGGAGATAACATTTCGTAACTCTGATGCGTTATCAAATATACTCGCTGTTTGTTGTGTGTCACTACTCTGACAGATTTCTCATCTGCCTGCTCACAGCAGGTTCACACGCTGCCCATAACCACAGCTCCATGTGAAATATAACTTCTAACATTACAGGAAACTTTTCTTATGATTTTAAAGAAGTGACGTGTGTATTAGCCTCAGTTTCCCACTGCTTTGTCCGACTTGTATTACTGTAATATGTTCTTTTCATCAAATCATACTTTCTTTTTATACTTTTTATTACTTGATGAAAAGTATAAAAAGTAAGTACGATGGTGACACTGTTGTTGAACTGTCGTGTGTGTGTGTGTGTGTGTGTGT
>NC_045735.1:14356779-14360928 GCF_008692095.1 Etheostoma spectabile | reverse complement strand
GTGTGTGTGTGTGTGTGTGTTGCGTGTTGCGTGTTGTGTGTGTGCTGTAGGATGGTTTGCAAAGCCCACTACAAACACTACAAATCAGATTCCTTCCAGCAAGTATCTAAGGGAGTTTCTGGATGAAATGCAGTCGGACCGGATCAGAGAGCATCTCAGGTAGCCTAACACACTGAACCTGTCCTTCCATTTATTCCCAAATTGACAGTCACAGTAGGAAAAGCACAGGTTCAAATAATCAACTGAGTAATGGTGGAATTCCATGTAGCTGTTTCAGTTTAAGGTATCTGCTATTGTGCATGCTTGTTTGCTGTTTCACGCTATCATGACTTACTGGGACATGCGAATAGAGCAGAGCCATTGTTAATTAGTAACAGCTGTTATATAACAAGTCAAAATGTTTGTTGTAAAAGGGCTTTTTAGACTTATGGATCCATGCTTGGCTCATGTGAAATCAAAGTTACAACAACAGCTTTGCATGCACATAAGCCTACTTTTTTAATTTATGTTTTCTAAAAAAAAAAACATTTTCATTCTGTAAATGACTGCTAGTCCTGTGACTGACTGTTTACATCCTCTCCACAGGAAATTTACACGACTCCCCCACCTGGCTGGTACAGAGCAGAATCTGAGATATGCAGAGCAGATCAGGAAAGAGTGGCTGGAGTTTGGAGTGGACTCAGTGGAGATGGTGCCCTATGACGTCCTGTTGTCCTATCCCAACAAATCACAGCCGAACTACATCTCAATAGTTGATCAGCTTGGCAGTGAGGTACAGTAGGTCTACATGGACACATCCAGTCACATGCACTCATACTTTGCCCACATTTAATTTCAACCTTTCTCTAAAAGATAAGTCTTGCAAAAAACCTCAGTACTCGTTTCCTGGTGCAATTTTGTCATTATTGTTAACTCCCATCTATTGTAGCATTATCATAGTTTATTCTACAGTTACCACTTAAATGATCTAAAATGACTATTTGCATGTCTTGTTCACAGTGAGAAACTAATATTAATGGACACTTTAGTTCAATGATAACCAAATCGGTTGTGATGCTAACCCATTTAATACTCCATTCTCCACACCCAAACCCCCTGGTGATTACAACTTCAAAGGAATTGTTTTTCCTCAAGCACATGAGCAACAACAATCCAAACCCTGTGACTACTTCACAGTCTGTTTGGGGAGATAAAACAGTTGCAGGTGAAGATCATACAGATTCATTAAAAACAGCCACATATTGCTGCAGGCCTCCACTCCACCTACACACAGCACTGCAATACAGCCCTTTCAAGTCCAAGGTCCTTTTATATGTAGCCTTGTGGAGATAAACCTCTGGATGTGTGTTATGAATAGAGATAATGATGCAGCACACAGAGGCATACAAGAGAACACAGACCAGGGTTTACTGCACGGCCATATTGCAGCATGCTGCTATCCATTCAGGTACTTTAACACAATAAGGTTTTACATTTCAGATGACAACAATTCACTGAACTGCACACAGATCTACTCAGTGCAGAAAATGACCCCTGTGACTGTAGCAGCATCTTCATTTTTAAGCTAGATGGTGTAATGGTGTAATCGGCTGATTATGTTCTCTAGTCATTGGATAGTTTGGTTTGTAAAGAAAATAGAAAATAGTGAGAAATTATATATAAAATAAAATAACCCAGAGCCCACAGTGACACCTTCCTGTTGCTTGTTTTGTCCAACCATTGGACAAGCTACAACAACAATTAAAATAAAACATTCAAATAATTCATTTGACAACTGGAACCATGGAATGTTTGACTTTTTTTTTGCATTTCAAAATGGCTTTCATTTACCAATTATCAAAATAGAAATCAGTTAATTGATTATTCAACTAATGAATAAGTAGCAATGGTTTCATCTATGATGAATATGTTAATGTTTAAAGTAGCTAGTAGCTGTCAAATTGTGGTGGAATTTAAATATATGCAGTAGCATGAAACTATGATCAGGTAAATTACAAATAACTTAAATATGTATGAGTACAGTATTTGCGTAAATGTAGTTACATTCCACCTCTGCTTATTTCTCAGAGTTGACAGTGGTTACAATAAATATTTCCAGGCATTTACCACAGAGAACAAAGGGCTGTTTCTCTCATCCATATTTCATCTATTTTGATTTGTGCTCCTCTTTCATTCACAGGTTTTTAACACTTCCTTGGCTGAGCCAGTTCCAGCGGGTTACGAAGATGTTTCTAACATTGTGCCTCCATACAGTGCCTTCTCTGCCAAAGGACAACCTGAGGTACACACTTCCACGCACATACAAACTTATCTTACTGACAAGAAGACTAATGTTTAAATACCTTTTCACTGCAGAAGTAAAAGTAAGGTGAACATGGATTTTAAACATTGACCATCCCCATCCTCCACTCTCTGATAATCTAAGATGTCTCCTCTTACCGTCTCTCTCTCTCTGCAGGGGGATTTGGTGTATGTTAACTATGGTCGAACTGAAGACTTTTTCCAGTTAGAGAGGGAGATGAAAATCAATGTCACTGGCAAGATTGTCATCGTCAGATATGGAAAAATATTCAGAGGCAATAAGGTAGGAAAGTTCTTGGTCATACATAAAACCCCGTTGAAGAATTTCTGTCAGTTACTGAGTATTGTACAAGTAACTAAAAGGATACCTGAGGTTAAATGTGCTGGAAACTTACACCTCAAACACAGCTGAATACAGTTCCATGCAGGCATTATAAAATATCTTCTCACACATCTTTTAATATTTAATGCAATTCATCAATGTCAAACCAATTGCCGATATTTTGTGCACACAGAATAATAGGACAGCAATACGCAACATTTTGTACACCATCAAAGTTACTCACTTCTCTCTGTCTGTCTCGCTCCACCAGGTGAAAAACGCCATGTTAGCCGGAGCAAAGGGAATCATTATGTTCTCAGATCCAGCAGACTACTGGGCTGCTGGAGTCCAGGTAGAGTATTCTGCAGAATTTTAACCAGAGTATTTTTGTTATAATTTGTGTGTTTGTGTAGTTTGTGTGTGTTCGTTTAATTGTTAATGTAGTAGAGGTTGCGTGTGTTTTGGATAAAAAGCCTTATAACAAGCCTTCATCAGTGGCAGAGTCAACCAGCAACAACTACATGATCTGGATCATTGTTCTAAACAGTAGCAGATTCTATGAGAATTATTCAGTGATTCAAGAATGTACAGTACATCATCTCTGATAATGATTGAATCCTGGGTGCAAATGCTAACTGTGTATTCAGATAAATGTTTGTGTGTGTGTGTGTGTGCACGCAGCCTTACCCTGATGGCTGGAACTTACCCGGTGGAGGAGCTCAGAGAGGGAATGTTCTCAACCTGAATGGAGCAGGAGACCCACTCACACCAGGGTACCCTGCTAAAGGTGTGTATCTCTGTGTGCCTATTTACACACTACATGGGTTACAACCTGTATGAGTGCATACATGAGTGTGAGTTTATGTCACACAGTCAGCTCTCTTACAGAATACACCTACAGATTCAGCCTTGAGGACGCAGTGGGACTTCCCAAGATTCCTGTGCATCCAATTGGCTTCCATGATGCAATTCACCTGCTCAAGTAAAAATATTTCAGTTTTTTTTCATTACACTTTTGCATGTTCCAATATGCAATCATTCAGAGCAGTGCTATTTGGAAAAAGTCCACCGCCAGGCTAGTGGCTCTGTGAAACTGACGTCAACATGCTAACACGCACACAATGTTACCATGCTGATAATTTGGTAGTGTTTACCACAATTTAGAGTTAGCTGAAGCTGATGTGAATGTCACAGGTTTAGAAGGTATGCAGTCATTAAGCAAATAATTGGACAAAGTAAAAACACTGACCTGAGGGTCGCTCTAGGTGAAAGGTCAGGGGATTAACAAAGTTATTCAAATGTAACCTGTGGGGGACATAAATGTATTTGCAAAATTCCATGGCAATCTATCCAATAGTTAGTAGTAGTTGAGATATCAATCTGGACCAAATTGGTGGACCAACTGAGAAACAGACAGACAGACAAGCCGAAAGACAGACAGACAGACAGGCCAAAAGACAGACAGACAGGCCGAAAGACAGACAGACAGACAGACAGACAGACAGACAGACAGGCAGGCAGACAGA
>NC_045735.1:14354925-14356769 GCF_008692095.1 Etheostoma spectabile | reverse complement strand
GACAGACAGACAGACAGGCAGGCAGACAGACAGACAGACAGACAGACAGGCTGACAGACAACTACTTAATTGGAATCTTGAATTTAGAGCATGAAACATTGCTATTGGGCTCCCAAAATGAAATTAGCAGCTGATTGTTATTTTAAGAACATGTAAACTATTAAATAACAGTTACAGTTATTATTCAATAGGAACATGGGAGGACCGATTCCACCCAACAACTGGAAAGGAGCCCTGAATGTCTCCTACAAGATTGGTCCAGGCTTTACAGATGACTTCAGGAGCCAGTAAGTGCTTCCATTAAGCTTTTATGTCCAGTGTCACAGTGACCACTTGTGTCCACTCAACCCTGTGATAATGTGATACTTACTTCCAACTATACTTTCTTCACAATAAAACTCTTTCTTCACCGCTTGATTGTCTCTTTTCTCCTGCTTCTTTGCTGTCTTCATTCTTTAGTGGCTTTATTAGTGTTTGGATTGCTTCTCCCCTTTTGTTGCTTTTTGTCTTTAGTGACCCAGTGGCAAGTAGCCAACTGACATACAATGGAGGCCTTTGTAACCCCTGTGTGTGAGAGACATACATAACACATCCACACGCAAACAAGCTGCACAAATTAAGGATGTACAACAGTAATGAGGTCTTTTTGTGCTTTTGAACTGTTGGCAGTGCTTTTTTGATTTCTGGAGCAACAGCCACCAGAACAACAAATATAATCAACTTTCACAAACGAATAAAAAAAATCACCATTCTTTGTGAATAGTTTTCTATTTCCAAATTCTGCTCAGGTTAGTCATGTCTTGTTCAAAGTAACTCTTTGGATCTGTTTCCCCTGTGTTTCTTTCTTTGTTACTGTTTCTCTTTCTCCCCTGTGTGTGCATCACCCCTTCCTTAACCTGTCTGTCTCAGGAAGGTGCGTATGAACATCCACACTAACAACCAGGTTACCAGAATCTATAACGTCATTGGCAGGATTAGAGGAGCTCTGGAGCCAGGTACGGTACCACAACTCAACCGTCTCTAATCATTCATTAAAGGTTTTCGTAACATTGTACACACAACCAACAGACGCGAGTAACACTAATTATGCCAATATGAATTATACTGATATAACCCTAATAGAATAAAGAGAATGAACTAATTTAAACGTCTTTTTAGTCCGGAACTTTAGTGGCTTTACTCTATTTTAAACACTGAGGCTTTGATGAAAACTGTCATATAAATACAGTGGATCAGTCTCTTTAGTAAGTGCCTGTTTTTGGTGCAAAGGTTCTGTACTAGAATTCACTATTTGATTGCATTTGTATATTAGAGAATACAATACACATACAAAAACTGTGTAAAATTATTAAAGAAATTTTCATAATTTGTCTTTCTTTCCACTATCCCCCTGTTAACGGGTTGTTGTTGTTGTTGTTGCTGTTGTTGGCTGTGTGTGTCTCTGTGTGTGTATTCTCTGTGTGTGTATTTGTGTGTGTCTGTGTGAGTGTAGACAGGTATGTGATTCTGGGAGGGCACCGGGATGCCTGGGTGTTTGGAGGAATTGATCCCATGTCTGGTGCTGCAGTGGTCCATGAAACTGTCAGGAGCGCTGGCAGGCTGCTCAGTAAAGGTACATCTCA
This sequence comes from Etheostoma spectabile, assembly GCF_008692095.1. NCBI lineage: Eukaryota > Metazoa > Chordata > Actinopteri > Perciformes > Percidae > Etheostoma > Etheostoma spectabile. The sequence continues at coordinate 14,355,147 of NC_045735.1, read as the reverse complement.
GCATGTGAGCAAATAATGGTGTCAGTGGTCGGAGTACTTAGTGAGTGTGAGTGTGTGTGTGCGCGTGTGTGTGTAGGGTGGAGGCCTAGGAGGACTTTAATATTTGCCAGCTGGGATGCAGAGGAGTTTGGATTGCAGGGATCTACAGAATGGGCGGAGGTACTCTTACACCAACCCATAAGATCTCACACACTTACACACACACACACACACACACACACA
>NC_045735.1:14351231-14354915 GCF_008692095.1 Etheostoma spectabile | reverse complement strand
CACACAAACACAAACACACACACAGACCACGCTTTGCCCTTCTTAACAGGACAATGCCAAGTTGCTGCAGGAGAGAGCTGTGGCCTACATTAATGCTGACTCTGCCATGGAGGGTGAGTGTGTTTGTGTGGACAGCTCAAAATCCCCAATAATTAAAGACATGTTGATGCACTGTATGTAGGTTATGTATGTTGAGGAGGCTGTATTAGTTTTGGGGTGTGTGTGTGTGTGTGTGTGTGTCTGAATTCCAGGGATGTACACACTGAGGGTTGACTGCACTCCATCTCTACACACTTTAGTGTACGACCTTACCAAGCAGGTGAGCAGACGTATATTTACAAAATAAATGGTACATATGAAAATGATTTAAGTGAATACATATTACTTTTCATGCTCACTTTTACTGTATTCCTGTCTTTCTCTCTGCCTCGTCTCTTTCTCTTTTTTTTCTATGTTTGCGTGTAGATAGCTAGTCCAGAAGAAGGAGAGGAAGGTGTTTCTCTGTATGATAGTTGGCATAAGAGGGACAACTGGACAAATGACCGCGATGCACCCAGGTACAAAGTTGCTTGTTCTGATCAGGGTGTACACAAACTAACAACAAAACCCACAATAAAAAACAACAAGATCTTCAATGCATCGGTTGGAGAAATGTGAGATGCAGTTTGGATGCACTATGCAAAGCCGTATGTGTCTCGTGTCTCCGTAGCCCATGTGTTGGGTTTAAAACAAGTTTGTAAAAATTGTAAGCTAACCATTAACACAATCAAGAAATTGATAAAACATCACTATATCAGTCTGTCTGTCCTCCTGTAGGATCAATAAGCTCGGGTCAGGCAGTGATTTTGAGGCCTATTTTATCCGTCTGGGAATTGCTGCAGGCAGAGCCAGATACACCAAGAACAAGGTAAGACATGCTGCACCTAACATTACTCACGGTTATTATATTCAAATATATTGCTGTATGTGTGTCTGTATTACATCTCCGTGTGCCTGTTTGTGTTTTAACCTTACAGCATAGTGCATGTCCATTTTGTCTTGATTGAAGGGTTGAGTTAAGGTTAGCGCATAAGTAGAAAGTGAGGAGTATGGTATGGTAAAGGGTTACTGTGAGCCTCCATGGACTCACTGAAATATCCTCTGTGCTTTCAGATAACAGAGCGGTACAGCAGTTATCCAGTCTATCACAGTGTGTATGAAACCTTTGAAATAGTGGAGAAGTTTTACGACCCCTCCTTCAAGAGGCTTCAGGCAGTGGCCCAGGTAAGAGCCGGGCTCATCTTCCTATTGGCCGATTCTCTGCTCCTCCCTCTCGATGTCAACCAGTATGCAGATTCACTGGGGAAATATGCACAGAGCATCACACAGCTGGCACAGAGACATCCAGAGGAGATGAAGATGTACGATGTGTCGTTTGGTAAGTTGATTTTGGTCACTGTGTGCTCTGACTATGCTAATCAGATATTAAGTTTAAGTGTAGTTCAAATGTTTGAACGAGTTAGCCAGCCCGCTGACGTTTACAAGAATTTACTTGCATTTCATTTCTTTTTTTCCAATTTTTTCAGATTCCTTGTTTTCTGCTGTTGAGAACTTCACCATTGCAGCCAGGGACTTCCATGAGCGCCTGCAGACTCTCAACAGAGAAGAGTAAGAGTGTCCGAACAAATGCTGAAATATGTTATGTGTGAATGCTCTAGTTTATGCTTCGAATTGTACACTCAGTGTACTTTTGTACTTTACTCTGTATACCTGTACAATCTCATGGAATCAAATAGTTCTGCCATGAATTCTTCCGTTATGCAGTTTATAATGTTCACTTTGTGTTGACAATGTCAGAAATGTGTATACTAAATTATACTGTATGTTTATCAATAACGTCATAGTTAAAAGTGGTGTTGTACTGGATTACATTATATTGAGAGCTGTTCAAATTGTTTGCCTTTTGCATTTTAATACAAGAGGGGGGGGGCAGACTATTAGAAACACCTCTGAATACAATTTAGTCCAGTATTTCATTTATTCATTGGTATATTTAATAGGGATACAAATTGCTATTAATGCACCAGAGTTAGCCAGGAGGTTATTTTGTAGTTCCTGGAAAGATGTTGCACATGTCTACCTAAAAAAAGGAAGAAAGGACAAAGAACAACACCCGCACTATACAACTATTACCTCAATTCTAAAACATATAATGTAATTCAAACCTCTATGACAAAATAAAAAAACTCATCATGAAAATGGATTTTAAGGCAGAACAGCTGTATTGGATTGTTTGTGCTTGTGTAATAACAAAGTAGACACTAAGTCAGGAAAAGTCAAGTGTGCGTGCAAAGCATTTCATGTGCATGTGTGTATCAGTCCTCTGCAGGTACGTGCAACGAATGATCAGCTCATGTACCTGGAGAGAGCCTTCATAGACCCCCTGGGCCTACCTGGCAGACCCTTTTACAGGTTAGTCACACACGCGCTCTGTAATGGTCAGTAAGATTTAGGTCAGCATCACTAGTTTCATAACAGTTAATCTGCCAAATATTTTTCACAGCAGACATTTAGACATGTCATAGTAGGAAAAAACTCTCCCACCCACTTTTAATTATTTAAGCATAGTATAGGAGAATTCCGGTCAATTCCAACACATAGCTCTGTTGTTTGTAAATGTGGAGTGCTGTCAGTAGAGAGAAAAACAAAAACAATCAGTGCTGCCTACACCGAGTTATCCTCCTGCAAGAGTTAGCACCCAACAGAATTAAACAGGGCAAGTTTTAAACATGTTTTTAGCCTCTTAACGTGTTTGATATGTCATTAAAAGTGCATACCCATGTGAAGTGATAAGTGAACACAGTAAATATGACTGCTGTGGATGTGAAAGAAATGCATGAAAGTTCTACTAATTCAGCTGTGTTTAGACGGTAGTTAGAGCGCTTAGGGACCGTCTACAAACTACAACACAGAAAAGAGATGAAACAAAAATATGTATACTATCAATTTAATGATTAAATAAAGTAGTGTCTCCAAACCTACCTCAATTATAACTTGTCTCCTGCTAGTTATACCCCAGAACTTACTTTTAAAAAATAAGCATATGCTTATTTTTGAAAATATATTCGTATCTTTTTTTGGTGTTGAAGTTTGTAGACAGTCCCGAAGCACCCCTTCAGTATCAACACAGGAACTAAACACAGCTGAATCAGCAGAACTTTCATGCCTTTCTTTCACATCTACAGCAGTCAGATTCACGGTGTTCACTCTGAAGGAATCACTGCACATGGTTAGGTATTAGTAATGACATTTTTTGAACATGTTTAGAGGCTAAAAACACATTTAACCCTCATGTTGTCCTCGGGTCAAATTAACCCGTTTTTTTTTTCCCCAATGTTCTTTGAAATTACCCAAAATAACATGATTGATTCCACACAATATTCTTTGGGGTGATTTAATGGGTAATTTTGAGGTGTCTTATTCAATTTTGTAGCATTTGAAACAAATTAAAGTGGTTTTAATATTAGTAGTATTGAGGAAAAGTTGACATATTCCAGTCTTTGATTATCCATCAACATATATTCCTTTAATTTTAGTCTAAATAATTCCTAATTTCTTGCTTTTCTAACTCAAACATTTGGTATAATTTCCTATAAATGAGGTTTATTGACCATAGGGTCCAAAAATAACTGTAAAACTAAAGTT
>NC_045735.1:14351091-14351221 GCF_008692095.1 Etheostoma spectabile | reverse complement strand
TGTTACATAGTGTTAAATGTCAAAAAGAGTGACAAAAATTGAAAAAAGGGACAAAAACAAAAAAGCAGGAGTAACACGGTGTAGGCAGCACCGATTATTTTCGTTTTTCTCTCTACTGACAGCACTCCAG
>NC_045735.1:14347848-14351081 GCF_008692095.1 Etheostoma spectabile | reverse complement strand
AACAACAGAGCTACGTGTTGGAATCGACTGGAATTCTCCTTTAAGTTATGTTTGATCAGCAGATCTATTTCTTGCAACTGACCGTTGGATGACGTTTTTCTTATCATATAAGTGCAGATAAAAACCCTGATCTTCCAGCAAAACACTTTGGTGTGGTGTACCTCACAGAGGGTTGAACCTCAGTTTAAAACTGGATGTGCTGCTGTAAATGTGCCCCCATAGTGGAGAATGTGAATTATACTACAGTGTATCTGTGCTTTGCATCATTACTCTTGCCAAGTTCACATTTTTCTCCTACATTAAAGCCGAGTTTACATTCCTTTATTCAACGTATGTTGCATATTCCACAATGAAAAAAAGGAATGGCACAAAGTTCCTTCTGTTGTCATCATCTGACACGTTGTAGCTGCATTTTTAAACCCTTTTTAATTTTGGTTTCCCTACTTTTCAGTGACAGAGTTTCTTTTGCCGCAGATTGCTCTCACCCTGTATAAATATTTGCAATTATATCATAAGTAGTGATTATTACTAGCTGCAGAGTCCTTAATTGGGTCCCAACCAGGTAACAGAAGTTTGACTGAATATCGCCTTCTCTGTTTCAGGCATGTGATTTTTGCTCCCAGCAGCCATAATAAATATGCAGGGGAGTCTTTCCCTGGGATCTATGATGCATTGTTTGACATCAAGAACTCCGCTGATCCAGAAAAGGCATGGGAGGAAGTCAAGCGTCAAATCAGCATCGCAGCATTCACCGTTCATTCTGCTGCCATGACACTAACACCACCTGCATGAAGCTGCTAAAGTTATGTGATTGAGCTATCTATTGACAATTATTTTAAAACATCAGAATGGGAAGAACGGGAACATGCCACCTGCGACACACACAGAGATGGACAATCCTTGTTTTCTGAACCAGTCATGTTCCAGAACGTCCAGAGCTCAGTAATACAGTGAATCTCTGAGTGCCATTACAAGATCTTAATGATTTGTTATGAAGATACAGTAAAGTAATAGTTTACGTTTTTAATTGTTTGTTCTTGTTTTTTAATAATAGTCTGCAAGTGAGCCAAATAAAATCAATCCATCCTTGGCAGTTAAACTACTGATAACCTGTCCATGTTGGTCTGACCATAACAATACCGTCCATGTTGATATTCTTTAATAAATGACTTTCTTTAAAGACACAAATTACTTTTGCGCACACCAAGAAAATACAACAAAATGTAATGATAAACAGGCATTAAACCAGATTGAAGCAGATGTGTTATATCTGTTGTCCGAGTACTACAGCTCTGTCTTATGTTGATTTTTCAATTTCAGGATTAAAACATGAACTTTTTACAGGTTACTAAAGAGAGGCATGTAAAGCCCAGGAATAAAAGAGTTATGTATGACATGCACAAAGCTCACAGGCCATACTTAAACATGGCTGCCGGCCGCAGTGTTTTTATTTTAACACTACCACAGGAGGGCATCAGTCATAACTTTCCAATCATGTGGCTTTAAATCATTTAAACTATACTTTATTCCGAGAACTTGGTTTTACTATCACTATAAAGGAATATGTTCATTTACTCGGTTAATTTATCTTTGATCTCACTCAAACACCACACTGAGTAGTAGTTTTACGGATATACTGTATGTGAGATTAACATTGCTGTCAGATTAAGCAGAACACAACAAGTTCACAAACGGACATTACTGTGCGTGCAACACACAGGAAGTGAGCTAGAGTGAATCTATCTGGCAGACTTTGTTGACCATAACAATAATGTCTGCCCAACATTCTTGCACTTGGTACTTCCTGTCTGACCTGGTTATTCTTCCTCCACAAGTGATTTCCTGTAGTGCAGCCCTGCTAGGACAGAAAGGAGGTAAAGTCTGATGTGTTCTTCCTGCTGCTGCTCCAGTACTTCATGCCACACACACACACACACACACACACACACACACACACACACACACACACACCCCACCCACACAGGAAGTCATTCAATGCAAGCTCTACGACAAGTAGCATACACACTAACACCTTCGCTACAGCTAATTAGACAGTGTGTTGTGTTTCCTCACCCCTCATGAAACAGGAACTCCGGATGGTGACATCCCTGTCTCTTGCTGGTGCAGAGTAGGACTCCAAACTAACCTTTCTTCCAGAAAAACTCAATCTTCACCTCATCACCCTATTCCTCTGCAGAACACAACACAGTGTTCTTGAATTTTCATCCGTACTCATGCTTCTCTGTAGCACAAATCCATGTGTGTACCTGTGTTTGTTACCTCAATGCTAACACACACACACACACACACACACACACACACACACACACACACACACCACACACACACACACACACACACACACACACACACACACACACACACACACACACAAACACACACATACAGTTTTCCATTATCAAGATGTAACAGAAACACAAAGACAGAAAAATGCAGATGTCATTTAAGGTGAATTCTCATTTCCCGTATTTACTTAGTGTGCTCTCATATTTTACAGGACAGAAATGCTGCATGTCGGCTGTACATATTCTACTTTAAAATGTATCTTCTTAGTTAGGCCTACATGCCTGTGAATGCTGTAAATATGACTGATATTAATATTTAAATTGTTGCTAATAATAACCAACAAAAAATACAAACTAAAAATCATTTTCAATGAGATTGGAGCCTTTTGCAAAATCATGATTAATAATTTCAACTGCTAAATGGGCAAGCAAAGTCAAATGGTCTCAAATTAAATTAAATTATATCATATGATATAATATAATTTGTAGTTGAAATGATGATGTTGATACTTTGTTGAAAGTGTTAAGATGTTTTCATGGAGACTGTGGGGTTTTTGAACATAGTAGTCTTTTTTTTTCTTTTACATCATTGAAATCAGACGTACAGTGGCTTGAGAAAGTTTACACACCCAAGCTAAAGTTGAAAAGAGGACTAAAAAAAACCATCTTTTGGAAATTGATTTTAATGCTGTATTTCAAAAGATTTAGGAAAATCCAACCTTTTAAGGACACCAATTTTTTTGTGAATGAATAACGTATTGTAAATAAATAAATGTTCTTCTTAAAATACAGGGGCATGAGTATACACACCACTATGTTAAATTCCCATAGAGGCAGGCACATTTTAATTTTAAAGGCCAGTTATTTCATGGATCCAGGATACTATGCATCCAGACAAAGTTCCCTTGGCCTTTGGAATTAAAATAA
>NC_045735.1:14347552-14347838 GCF_008692095.1 Etheostoma spectabile | reverse complement strand
TCACATACCCTTCACCATACATAGAGATAGGCACGGGGAACTTTCCATAAGATAACCTCTCAATGCAAATCAAACCAGTTATTAGGCTAACTGAAATAAAACCATGCCTATCTCTATGTAGTCACATAGGGGTGTCTATACTCATGCCCCCTGTATTTTAAGGAAGAAAATGTATTTATTTACGATACATTATTCATTTACAAAAAAAATGGTGTCCTTAAAAGGTTGGATTTTCCAAATTTTTATAAATTAAGGCATTAAGATCAATTTCCAAAAGATTTTTTTT
>NC_045735.1:14323483-14347542 GCF_008692095.1 Etheostoma spectabile | reverse complement strand
TTTTTTTTATTCCTCTTTTTAATCAACTTTAGCATGGGTGTGTAAACTTTCTCAAGCCCCTTTAGGTATAAACTATAGTCCATCACACTAAAGATTTGGTTTGACTGTGAGCCATTTTATACTAGGTACATGGAAATGGTAAGACACTGCTAAATAAAGGTGGTTGCCACCATCTTATGGCCACTAACAGTAGTGCAGCTTTTGCTTTTTTTCATTTCTGTAATATCATTAATGCATCTATATTCTCATTTATTATCATGTTACACACCAATTTTAGACTATACTATTAAAAATGGTTTCTTCTAGTTCATTTTTGTAATCTTTTTCCTTTCTTTATTAAAGAGTTTACTGCTTGTTTTGTTAATCCCAGAGAATGTAAAGAGTCTTTGAGAACTCTAAAAAGCACTATATAAGTATGAGGTATTATTATTATTATCATCAGGTGATTAACATCAAACTACTGTAGATTCCAGCCTGCAAAGATACATTAATTAATATTTGGGGTAGCAATGTAGTCTACATGGGTGATCTATGGGGGACCTATATTATATTTTTTCATGGGTTCCAAAATCTCTGGCGGCTCCCCTTATTTTTGACATTCTAGGCTCTTCCTTTTTTTGAATGAAGATGCCGGTCTCCAGTTCTACCGGGAAGCCAAAAGCTGGATACGTGCCTTGATGTACTGCCGGAAGTAGAAGTCATTCCAGGTTCAAATCACCAACAGCACAGTGTGGGACACAGTGAACCGCCTCCTGCTTAGTGAGACAGGCTTGGAGAATGGGGTGTGGATTGGCCTGGTCCATCTTTGGCAGCAACGTCCCCTGGAAGTGAATTTCATGGAAACTGAAGAAGAAACTCAGTGGCGCATTAGTTCGACCCCTTAAGCCACCACTGTGGCAAGATCATCTGGGTTAATGATGAATTCAAATGGCTGGATGGCGACTGCCAAGCAAAACTATTGGTTTGTTTGAAGCCCATTCTCGCATGAGATTGTTATTAAATTGTATGTTTTTATTTTCCTTTCCAGGTTTAAATAAGGCCTCGACATAATTATGTCACTACTGGAAACCAAAATATATCATCTGAAAATGGTTTATGTTTTTCAGGTTGACAGCAGAAATTTATTTTTCACTGTATGTCTCTTTTATGTCCTGAAGATCCTACATAAAGACTGCATAGGGTTCTGGAAAAATCATAATTCCACTATTTCTTTTGGTATTCATTAAATATTGATGTCTACTACTTTTTACTGCATTTGTATTCCTTTTCTAATAGCATTGACTGATTTCTTTCCTTCCTTGTAAAAATCAACATTGTAAGTAGTGTAATGCGGGTTCTTGTTCATTCAAAGAAATGATCACCCCCATTTTTATTTTACTCATGTTTAAGAATAATTGTGCCAACAACTTCACCACCCAATTAAAATCCAGGGTCGAGAATGACCCGTCTTCAGGGATCACAGTTCACAGAGAAAACACAAATTTATTTCTGGAATTGACCCTTTAGCCAGTTTTATTACCCCGTGTTAGGTGGCAAGATGAATACCAAAAAACAAATGCACACACAAATCCTTAACGATCCAGTATAAAAAAAATCTATTTAGCTTGTCGCAGAAAAGACAGACAGAAGAACCAATTTATAAAAAGATACCCATAAACAAATGTGCAAAAACAGTATGATTTAAGGTAAAGCTATGCTAGGCATTTAAGGCCTTTATTTTGACACGACAGATGAAGACATGAAAGGGGAGAAGGGGGGGGGTGACATGCAGCAAAGGGCCGCAAATCGGAGTTGAACTCGGGCCTGCTGCGTTAAGGAGTAAACTAAGAATGCTTTCAAAAATGAAAGTCTTAACTGGGTCCAACTGGTTTCTGCCAGTTCTGAGCTGATGTCACTGCTGGACATCTTCCAATTTCCAAGGGAAATAAGCTTGATGTGTTTTTCATCAAGTTACCTTGGCCGACCACGATCCTCAACGTTGCCCGACTTTTGTGTACCTATAAGAACTGAGGCTGGGTTGAAGGCAAAGGGTAGTAACACCAAATATTGATATGATTTAGGTTTTTTGTTCACTTGCTTTTCATTTTGTAAATTGAAAAAAAAAAATCATTATTCATATTTTTGAAAGTAATCTTAGTTTACAGCATTTTATCACGCCTGCCTAAGACTTTTGCACAGTGCTGTATACACTCACCGGCCACTTTATTAGGTACCCCATGCTAGTAACGGGTTGGAACCCCTTTTGCCTTCAGAACTGCCTCAATTCTTCGTGGCATAGATTCTACAAGGTGCTGGAAGCATTCTCAGGGAGTTTGGTCCATATTGACTGATGGCATCACACAGTTGCTGCAGATTGTCGGCTGCACATCCATGATGCGAATCTCCCGTCCACACATCCCAAAGATGCTCTATTGGATTGAGATCTGGTGACTGTGGAGGCCATTTGGTACAGCGAACTCATTATCAGTTCAAGAAACCAGTCTGTGATGATTCAGCTTTATGACATGGCGCATTATCCTGCTGAAAGTAGCCATCAGAAGTTGGGTACATTATGGTCATAAAGGGATGGACATGGTCAGCAACAATACTCAGGTAGGCTGTGGCGTTTGCAACGATGCTCAATTGGTACCAAGGGGCCAAAGAGTGCCAAAAAATATTCCCACACCATGACACCACCACCACCAGCCTGAAACGTGATAACAGGCAGGATGGATCCATGCTTTCATGTTGTAGACGCAAATTCTGACCCTACCATCCGACTGTCGCAGCAGAAATCGAGACTCATCAGACCAGGCAACGTTTTCCAATCTTCTATGTCCAATTTCGATGAGCTTGTGCAAATTGTAGTCTCAGTTTCCTGTTCTTAGCTGAAGGAGTGGCACCGATGTGGTCTTCTGTGCTGTAGCCATCTGCTCAAAGTTCGACGTACTGTGCGTTCAGAGATGCTCTTCTGCCCACCTTGGTTGTAAGGGTGGTTATTTGAGCCTGTTGCTTCTATCAGCTCGAACCAGTCTGGCCATTCTCCTCTGACCTCTGGCATCAACAAGGCATTTCCGCCCACAGAACTGCCGCTCACTGGATGTTTTTTCTTTTTGGGACCATTCTCTGTAAACCTAGAGATGGTTGTGCGTGAAAATCCAGTATTAGCAGTTTCTGAAATACTCAGACCAGCCCTTCTGGCACCAACAATCATGCCAGTTCAAAGTCACTCAAATCACCTTTCTTCCCCATACTGTAGCTCGGTTTGAACTGCAGGAGATTCTCTTGACCATGTCTACATGCCTAAATGCACTGAGTTGCCGCCATGTGATTGGCTGCTTAGAAATTAAGTGTTTAACGAGCAGTTGGACAGGTGTACCTAATAAAGTGGCCGGTGAGTGTATATGTCCGCTCTGCCAACGGAGCTATCCGGGCGCCCAACGGTGTTATTTTAAGCCAGGAGAGGGTCCTATCAGGTGGAGAGGACAGCAAGGTAGTGTTATTTTTAGCGGTTCCTACTGTAATTCTAAGCCGAGGAAGTGTGTCTGTGCGTCAGGTGGAGAGAACGGCGAGAACTGAGTATACTTCAATGCAAGTAAGTCGGAAGTAATATTGATATATGTTAACGTTATCGCATATTGCATATTTTCCTCATATCGCAGCGTTTTTTGTTCATTGTAAGGAATGACAGGCATAATGTAGTATTGCATAAACTCCACTGTTTAGTTTAGTTTGTCTGGTGCACATTACTGACACAGACACTTTGATTTCTAAATCAATGGTAAGAAATGTAATGTTTTCAAAGCTAAAATAACAAAGATTTACAACAAGTTACTTTGAGTTCTGCTGTGTTTTCAGTGTTTTGAGGGATGCAATCTAACCCCAAGTCACTCATGTTCCTGGGTCATTTCTCTAAGGCACTCCTTTAAGTTTTCCACCCGGTCTCTGTTGTTTTCTTTAGCAGTCTGTATCGCCTGCTCCAGCAGCTGCTGCACCTCATCCAGTCCACCCACCTTTGGCGCGTTGTGGGAGTAGAGACACCCTCGCAGCTGACTTTCGTGACAGTCCGGGTTAAGTAAGCCACACAGCAACCGCAGGAACATGTCGTAGTGGCCCAGCGGGGAGCCGAGGGTTCGCACCAGGGCGCAGTGGACCAGGCCAAGCGCGGATTTGGTCTGATCCTTGAATGTGAAGAGCTTGGGCTTCTGCAACAATGCAGAGTCTAGAACATTCTTGGACTCTGTGCGAAACATCGTGAAGACGTAGAGAGCGGCCATGAACTCCTGCAGGAGAGAAGACGTGGGGGGATTTTTTAGGTTAAATCCTTCGTGGGTATTTAGACTAAGAACACATCTCTGCTAGGTGGACGTTGAGCAGCAGAAGCAGAAGCTTGGTTTATTTATTGTTATTCAAGACCCAGTGAAATGAATTTTCTTTCTTTTTTAGATCTAATCCTGTGTCCCTGTGTTAATTGTTCGGGTATCTCTTGGTATTTCAAAATGTACCATTTTCTTTTCTTGTTCAAAGGTTAAAATATTTGGCAAATCTCATCTTGGTGTATACATCCATTTATCTGATCCAACCTTATTTGGGATAAGTAGCTAACATCATGAGGAACCTCTCGAGGTTAGCTTGTGGGTTAACAACCTCGAAGAAACTAAATGTTAACTGCAAAATAAATGGTTTTCAGCATATTGTAATTACAGTATTGAAATATTGAGACATAGGTAAGTGCGATGAAAAGAGTTTTACCTGAAAGGCGTAGTGTACAAAGCAGAACCTTTTCCTCCCATCCGGGGCCGCAGCAGGGAGCTCAGTGCACATGCCGGAATACACCGCCACTTCCTTCAACTTCAGACTGCACTCCTTAACGTCCTCTTCAAAGAACACACTGGTATTCCTCTCCAGCATCTTAAAGGCCATCTTCCCCAGCCTTGTCAGCAATTGCTTGTCGTCATTGGACCATTTCTGAGTGGAAAGGGGACATTGAAATGAAAGTTATGAAGTTAAAGTTAAGCATGTTAATTAGCGTTTTTCTTGACAAAATCTCTTTATGAACAAGCTCCATCTTTGAATCTTTTGTTGTTGAGTATTATAAACACCATAAAGACATTCATTTCAAATCTACTGAGACAGCGTCAGACGGTTCAGGCATTCATGAAATTGTATTCCCCAAATAAAATTGAAACTCTCGAGTATGACTAATGTGTAATGAAAAGTTTATGCAGAACATTTGTGGCCCCATAGCATTTCATTTAGGTACTTGAGAAAAGAAATCTGAATGGCCAAAGTGAATTAAGTCACAAGGAAGTATGACACAACTTAGACAATTAAACCCACAGACAAACGCATGTTACCAGATTATTATCCGGCATATCGTAGTAGAACTCCAGCCTGCGATTGGTCTGGACAGTCATAATGCTGACGAAGAACGGCGTCAGCCTGGGGGGATGCACCCCATAGCCCTGATAACGGAAGCAGCGCTCGAACACTGTGGCCACCATCCAGCACACAAAGGGTTGTCGAGCAAGCATACTGAGTGTCGGTTGGCGTTTGTAATGTGCCACGATTTGGGCTGCTCGCTCTGCGTCGGAAAAGCGCTTGGTCAGGAATTCATCTTTCATCTCATCACTACAAAAAAGAGAGGGGAGGGGGAAAGCATAAAACTGGGCTGAAACAGAGGTGTTAAAATTAATTTAACTAACATTCTGCTACATATTTACAGGATGGCATACACGCCAAATAAACACACACTGCTAAAAAAACAGCAAACACAATAATGAAAAAGGGGAAAAAAAAGGAACAAAAATACTGATGCACACAAAACCGACACAAAGCGCGCACACACACACACACACACACACACACACACACACACACACACACACACACACACACACACACACACACACCTGAAGCCCTGTATTTCTGTAACGACGTCTATGAATTGCGACGGTATCTCTGAGACAGCTGCTCGTCTCCCCAGGATCCAGACGCGGGCACCACGAAGCACAGTACCTCGGATGATATTCACAATCAGGACGTCAGGATGTGCCTTGGTGTGGTTGTCATTTATCACTGGAGCATTCTGAAGAGACAAAAACAGAGGAAAAATACGACAAATATACCAGTTTTTGGCCATCCATTTTGATAAGCCTTAAAACATGACTCTTAAATGTACATTGTTGGTTATCTTTGGTCATTTTTTACAGTTACAAATGTGAATGGTCCTCAGGTGTATACCTCCCAGTCCAGTGGACCTTGGTAAACATCAAGTGAGTCCATTATGATGAGGAATTTGCAGTCCTCTTCCTCCAGGTATTTCATGCCTTTGCAGTCAGGATAGAAATATTCTATCACTTCCATGATGGACATCGTCTCTGAAAGAGGCTTTTTGTTCCGCACGTACATGAAAGTTCGGAATGAGAGCTTGATGACAAACTGCAGATCCTGAGTAACAATGGACAGGAAAATGGTGTCAGTTACAAAAAACAAGAAAAAAAAAAACAAAACAAAAAAAACTTCAAAATGTTTGTTGATTCACCTTATTGGCGCGCAGTTCTGCCCAATCCAGGCAGAATTTCCCCACAGAGACAGACATGCCAATTCCTGGAATCCCAGTGGTCAGCACCGTCCTCACCGGCTTGCCATCATCCTTTAGTAGTCGGAACAGATTGTTCACGCCCACAAAGGTGTCGGCACTGGGGACCTGAACAGGACACGGAGGTTGGGGTCGCAACTCATGGTAGGGGTCAATTCCTCCGTAACCACTGGTGGAAATATTGGGCTGAACGTAGACGTGATCTAGAACATTCTGCCTTCCGGCTTGAACGATCCCCTCACGGATGATTTGGTGTTTACCGATCAAATACTGTTTCAGGTGAAAACGGACCAAAGCTGGTGGTGGAGAAACATAAAGACAAAGGGAGAAAACTTCAGCACACGTGGTTCGGAATCTGGATCTCACATTGTGATCTTTCTGCTACACAACCTCTGTGTATGGTAGTCTCTTGTTGCTGCACACATTCTTACCAGAAAAGACACGGCATGATCAACCCTAAACCCAGGATCCAGTTCTTAATATGTTTTTTAAAGTGCAGGGAAGTAAGCTTTCAAATCACATGGTAGACATTTCTTTTGTTCCCTTTGAAACTGGCATCGAAAATCATTTAATTCTTCATTAATCATGCCTTTCCTTCTGGTATATAATTGTATATTTTGAGTAACTTTAGACCTGTAATACACCCACACAAATTCACACAGAAAGCAGGCTGTGCTCATTTAAATAACCTTTTTTGAAAATAGTATGTGTTAAAAATATAAGGCATGTCATCAAAAGTTATCAAAATGCAGCCTCAACATTAAGATGTTCCTAAAATACCTCAGAAGAAACACATTTTACCAGTATTAGCGCATATGTTGGGACAGAACCCATTTACTTGCCTCTCTGACACTTTTTCCGTAGTTCTTCTGCCTCTGGTTTCTTGTTGACATTTTCTAGTGTACTTATTGTATGCAACAGGGAACGATCCTGGCCTGCGAAACAGAATTTTAATTTAAAAAACAAAAAAAACAAAAAACAGTAAGCAAACACTGACAGTATTTCAGTCCCTGTGTACTCCACAAGACTGTATCATTATTTTATTTGATCAAGTTCACTTGACAGCTGCCAAACAGTCAAAATGTGTTTCTCTAAATTCTGAAGTCTATTTGTACAATTGTACTACAGCTGTGTTTTCTTACCAAGTGTCTCCAGGATCCTGTCCACAAAATCAAGAAGGTCTCCCTCATTCACCTGTTTCAGGGTTATTCTCGTCTCCCACTGGTAAAACCAGATCTTAAATTTCAACAGCTCTTCCCAGGTGAGGCCTGTCAAAGTGTCCTGGATACTCTGCATACAAAGAGGACACAAGTTAACATGTTGTCCTCGCAGAAATGATGTAGGCAGCTGTTGGGTTATTATCACATTTTCTATCATGTATTAACAAATTTGAGAAAATTGGTAAAAACAACATCAAATAATTTGTCCATCCATCCATCTTCAACCGCTTATCCGGGATTGGGTCGCGGGGGCAGCAGCTCCAGCAGGGGACCCCAAACCTCCCTTTCCAAAGCCCCAATAACCAGCTCTGACTGGGGGATCCCAAGACCTTCCCTGGCCAGAGTGGAGATAAAGCCTCCACCTAATTTTTATATAGATTCATATTTTTCCAGATACATAAACCACCTCAACTGGCTGGCTTAAAGCGATCTGTTAACTTTTTAATGAAATGGGGAACACTGAGTTTTTGGTTCCAGAACAGCTTATTTAGGTTGGTAGTAGGTTCACTAACTAAGTTAAGCGTGTGCACCACCACTATAAGAAATGGCAGCATGAATGGAGCCATGACACTATGATTCACCATGGCAACTAACTCAAAAAAATCAGTTGGCGTACTTCACCCCTCTGGAACTGGAAATTCTCATGCGCACATGCAGCGAGTTTGAACCACAGACTGTTATAAACATTTATTTTCATAAAAAAGCAACACGGCTGCTGCTGCAAAAAAGTGAGAAACTGAATTGCTGTGGAAGAAAATTGCTGCTCGTGTCATGCGTAAATTCCAATTAGGCATGCACGATTCGGGGAAAAATATGAATCATGATTTTTTTGCTTAGAATCAATATCACGATTCTCTGCCACGATTTTTTTGACCAAGACAAAACAAAACCAGTACCAAACCTAATTGAGTTTATGTTTAAAACTTACAGAAGAAAGTAAATGTATTATTTTTTTTAAATCAAAGTTATTTAAAAATCAAATTGTGAACAGGGTGAATCAAGATCACGAATAATTGTGTCCAATTGTAAATTATTACAATGTAGTGCAATAACTATATATTTATTACACAAGTAATATATTACTGGTGAAAACTGGTGGACGCTAGTGATATGAGGACAGAAAAGGATATGTACATCTGATCTGATGGACTGTAAAGAAGAACAATATCGCTCAAATAGGCAGTTATCTTAAAATGAAAATACATCTAGTTGGACCTCAATATCATCTCCCAACATATGTTTTGCTCTCTGCGAAGTAATGCAGCTTCTTCATCAACGGGATCGTCGACAAAAGGACATGCCATGTTCAAAGAAAAAAAAAACATTTTATAGTTTGACTAACACAATTAATAAACCAACATGTTTTTTTATTCATGCAGATGACAACACTGTGCTAAAATGCACCTTCTACAGACTGAATGACTGAATGAGGAAATGAACGAGAGCTGTGTCAGAGGGAGGAGACTGAGAGAAACTCCGGGTTAACTGAAGAAATCCTGTTTCTGTACAGGTTAGGTTCACAGACTCAGATACCATAGTTACTGACTCTGAGGTTAAGTTACCTCTCTTCCTGAAACGGGCTAGAGTTACCCTTTTCTCAGGATTGATTTCCCTCCCTTTCTGAAATGGAAATCCCAAAGTGTACCTCATCTCGGGCTTATCAACTCTGAGTTTTCACTAAACCTGCTTTCTGAAACGGGCCTCTGGTCAAACAACATCCTGAGACCAAAACAACAACTTCTGTTAAGCAAGGAAAATATCAGGCATTACAGAGCAACTGTAATGCACCAACCTTGAATAAATGGGGCAGGTCCTGCTCTGGGTGGAGTTTGCCTGGCTGGCTGTTCCCATCAGTCTCGTCATCTGGTTC
Organism: Etheostoma spectabile; assembly: GCF_008692095.1. NCBI lineage: Eukaryota > Metazoa > Chordata > Actinopteri > Perciformes > Percidae > Etheostoma > Etheostoma spectabile. The sequence goes on along the minus strand of NC_045735.1, from coordinate 14,337,872 downwards.
AACAGGCTCAGGTGGTTCTGGGGAATCCGCCACCAAAACTTCATCTGGATCCTCTTCCTCGACTTCTGAAAAATCCCCCAAATCAGAAGACCTGAGAGACAGGAAAAAAGTGAGAAAGAGCTTTGCTAATATTGTCCAAGAATCACAGATTGGTCACATTTTGACTCATGTCGAAAACAAAAATTGCACATATCGAGTTGGCTAAAGTGTAAGACACCCCCCTTTTGCAACACCCATTTTTGATTGAAATCTTAAAAAGATATGTTAGGATTCCAGGAGCTCTGGAGCCAGGTGCAGTACCACAACCCATGGGAGTAACACTCATATTTTCAATATGGACAATAATTCTGATATAATCATAATAGAATAAGGAGTATAAATGCCTTTTGGTCGGACGCTTTAGTGGCTTTACTTCTATTTAAATACTGAGGCTTTGATCAAAACTGTCATAAATACAGTGTATCAGTCTGTTGAGTAACTGCCTGTTGTTTTTGGTGCAAAGCTTCTGTGCTAGAATTAACTATTTGGTTGCATTTGTATATTAGAGAGAAAAGCTACTTTAAACAATACAAATACAAAAATTGTGTAAAATTATTAAAGAAATGTTCCTAATTTGTCTCTCTTTCTATTATCTCCCCGTCAATATGTGTTGACGGGGTGTAAGTGTGTATGTGTGGTTGTTGTTGTTGTCTGTGTGTGTGTGTGTGTGTGTGTGTGTGTGTGTGTGTGTGTGTGTGTGTGTGTGTGTGTGTGTGTGTGTGTGTGTGTGTGTGTATCTGTGTGAGTGTAGACAGGTATGTGATTCTGGGAGGGCACCGGAATGCCTGGGTGTTTGGAGGAATTTATCCCATATGTGGTGCTGCAGTGGTCCATGAAACTGTCAGGAGTGCTGGCAGGCTGCTCAGTAAAGGTCTGACTCTGTCAGCATGGTCAGAGTAGTGTGTGTCTCTGTCTGTCTGTCTGTCTGTCTGTCTGTCTGTGTGTGTGTGCGTGCTCCACCTGGTGTCAATGACAACAGCTCCTGGTGGTCTGGTCTGCTGCGTGGTCATGGTGTAGAGGGTCTCTGGAGACTCTGAGCGAATCATCTGCAACCTGGCAAAACATTAGGGAGATATATACCTGGTAAGGCATTGTTAACCTCCTATCAGCAATTTCTAAGTCCCTAAAAGCCACCTCACCCTTCGAAATAATAAAAAAATAAATGGAGCAATAGAGAGCCAAAAATTCTGGCTTGAAGAAATGCCTTAGTGTCTGAACGACCAGCTAAATAACCAAACAGCATCAGGTGAGGATGGTCCGGAGGGCTTCTCAAATGGTTAAACTTTTTAACCAAGATTCATGGAAATTGCCATCAAGTAGTTTTTCTGTAATCCTGCTAAACAATCCAACAAACAAACCGAACCAAAAATGTAACCTCTTTGGCAGAGGTAATTAACTGATACCAAGGGCAGCGTAGAAGGAAGGAAACCAAGCTTGCGCATAGGAATATTGTGAAAGGTTTCTACTGTCACCAAGTGCCTGGAAATGAGTAGAATGTGATTATTCTAAGGAACTTAGATTAAACTGGCCAGATTACAGATCACAGCTAATGTAAATTTGGCAGTTATGTGAAACCTTATGCATATGTGATAAAATGGCCAAAACACAGATACATTGGGATAACATGAATATCAAACAAAGACACAGTACCCTGTCCCTTCATGAGTAGTCAATTCAGGCAGTACCACAGGGAACGGGGGAGGGAAAGCATCTGTAACCTCTTCTTCACTTCCCTTCTCATCCTCCATTACATCACTTTCACTCTTCATTGAACCATAGCTGGAGGGGGGCCTCTTCCACTTTTTCTTCTCCTCCTCATTCTCCTGTGTAAAGATGCTGAGGGGACAAAAAAAGTGGTATTATGCTAGATTAGTCCAAAAAATGACAAGTAATATTTTACTAGGATACAATACAATTATGATAAGTAGAGTAGGGAGGTAATCAAAGTCTGGCCAAGTAACGTTTGTTTGACAAGATGTGAAACATGTGGCCCATAAGTGAGTTGAAACTAACTCTTAATAAAACGGTCTAACTACCTGAATATCCCTACATAAGTAATTATTAACCTACTTGAGTGAATTTAATACAAAGTTAGGTAAATAATCAAACAACTTAAGAGATAGCTAAGCATTAAGGAAGTACAGTAACTTCGCGTGTGTCTCCTTAAAGTGACAGAGGATTATAGATGGCAGGTGAATTCAAAGCTGTGCGACGACACCCACCTTTCAACTTCGGTGTCTGGGTCCATGTTTCTGTTAGCAACAAAAACAGCTGTAGAATGGATATAGCTTATGTAAACATAATCGTACTTATCGCAATAATTTCATATCCAAAAAAAGTGAATCCATCGTGTTGACGTTGCTGTATCATTAAAATATCGGCTATCGCTCTCCGCCGTTACGGTTGTGCCATCTGACTATATACTAGCTAAACATAACATGGTGTGTTTATGAATATATGGACGCCTTAGAAATTAATGTTTTCCTGTTAATAATCAAAGCAAACGCAATAAACTATAAGGTAATATTAGAGGTCATCCATTTTAACTTATTTCCTCATTTCTTTCTCAGAGACCCAGTTCTAACTTTCGGCTTCTGCCAACAGCAACAGTATGGCTTCCGGTCAACTTCAGAATAAAAGCACACTTTCATCAAAGATGTAAACATCCATAAGCAGTCGGCACAAGAATGCATAAATATTAATACTTATCCTGACGCACACTTTACCTAACTTTATCTATCGTGGACGGTTGTAGAAAACAATATATACTCTTATAATCAGCTATACTGTATGACAGAAACATATTTGAGACTTTTTATTAACTGTAAAAAAAAAAAATTAAAAAAAGAAAACCTTGTTGAACTAGGCTACTCCCAAATTAGCCTGTACTTTATCCTCATGTAATTTTATCTGTAGTTGCCCGAGATAAAATAAAGCCTTAGTCCCTCAAAGTCAGCTAAATTGTGGTGACTTATCCAGTTTAAATGCATAAATCAGAATTACACTAATGTTACCATTGTAGACCCACTACATTCAAAATAACATCATACTATCTGGCCAACTTTAAGACACCATGTTTTTTCCGACAGCGCGGAAACAGGTTAGGTCAGGATTGTGCATTTGGTTGTGCGTACTAATCACTGCTAGATGTCAGTTCATTATTTAGCCTCCACTTGCAGTCAGTAGTGTTTTCATTTACTAGGTAGGTCTATGACGATGAAATCGATATGCTATAAAATTTGAAAAACAAAAATTCCAAATATTTAGTGTTTATTCTGAAAGGGTCTTGAGGCGCACACTGGAAGTCGTAGTTGCGTGAGTCCGGAACTGCTTTGTAACTATTGGACAAACGGTGCACTGTTTAAAATGTCTACAACTTATTTGTCAAAAACATTTATTTTTAATTCAGTGTGATATGTAGCTCAGTCCAGCTCGCGGCGGTTTGAGAAAAATAGAACACAAAAACAATTGCTAATAAAGCCGCAAGCTGCTGCTCAGACCTTGATTTGCGTCATTTCACGAATCCACAAGTTTTTTTGATTGGATAAACATTTAGCCATTTATAGCCTGATTTGCGCAATATCACCTGCTATTTATAGCACCCCCAGTTGTTCAATGTGATTGAAACGTTCAGGGCATGTTTCAGGTACTTACGAGGACATATCCTGAGAGATTTGTGATTATTAGACAATGAATATGTGATTTACAGTTAAATGTGTGTAACGGTGTAAACTCACCTATATTGCACTTGTAGCGCCACCTAGTGGCGTATATATAAAACTGTATGATGAAAGTGAAACATACGGCACTATTCTATAAAGCAAGTTTATACAACTGTATGAATTATTGATACATCTGGACTGGCATGTTCTTGAATCAAACTGTGCTTCCATTTTTCAATTCAATATTTTGTTCTTTTTAGTCTTTGGAAGGAATAATTTTTGGTTTCATTTAATAACACTTCTCAAAGCATTTTTCACATCCGCCTTTATCCCATGTAGAAGAAATCTCCCTGTTGCAAGGGTAAAACTAAACATTGAAGAAATTAGTTGTTGAAATTGGTGTTTTGACTATTTGAGCTGCTTGACTAGTGGAACCAAGTGATTTTTAATCTGAGCTTGTCCGTAAATATTAGATGAAGCTCTCTTTCATAATTACCTTGACCATACATGAGCATTACATTTCACTTAATTTATACTTTCTTTATTTGACGTGACAATCAAATTGATTGAGCTCAACCAGCAGACTTTCCCAGCGTCACTTACATTTTTATTAAGAAAGATGTAAATATAAAAGAGCAAAAAGGTACAGTAGATAAAGACAGGATTGTAAAAACAATAAAAAGACAATAGTAAAAATGAAATTGTGGGGAAAAGAAAGTAGATCAAGTAGAATTGGAGACGATTGTGATTCCAGTTTGGGAACGTGTCCTCACACCTTCATCCTGCTCATCATCTGTAGGAGAAACATATTTCATTACAATATGAACATTACATTGAGTAAAAGTTGAAGTCTCATGCGGTTAGCGTTTAGTGTAGTGTGCCAGATACATGTGGGCACTCCTGTTGATAAGATAAGATAAGATAAGATAAGATATACAAACACACCGTGAGTTATTATGGCAAAACTTGAAACCCAACAACCAGCCGGTGTAAAGAAACAAACCCCCATTAATTAAATTAAAATGACTAGTGTTGACCTTTTAGGAAATCCAGCAAGATGTTCTCCATTTACAGACCCAGGCTTCTGAAAACAGTTACTAGGATGTAAAGACTGAACACATTCAAGGAAGTTCTTTCACAATCATGTAGTTTTGATTTATTAGTAAGATCACTAATGAAGGACACCCAGACATAATTTGTATGTATATGCAAAGTTTCTGTCTGCAAACAACAGAGGTTGGTGCTGTTGCTGTAAAGTAACAATGAGCCAGTAAAAGAGAAATGCAAATGGAACAGGTTTAGTTCACCGCAGCATCTACACGACCTGCTACTGTCTGATAATCAGATGATGAAGAGTCTACGTCATACCTGCTGTCTCATGTGCCACCTGCAATCCATGTAAGCCAATTTCCCCACCCTTGCCACTACACAACAAGCAGCATAATGGCAAGGGCAATTTTAGTGCAGAAAGGGAAAACTCCACAGCGTACCTTAAAATGATTATTTAAGTGTGCTCTGTAAAAGCCTGAATGGATTTGTCTGCGTGTGCGTTTACCTTGCGAGCACTAGCAGTCAGTCCAGGAGACTTTGCAGCCCTGCTGGTGGCCTTCTGTCCTTTGGTTGTCACCTGTGGGGACTTGGAGCTGCCAGTTCTGCCTGCCCGAACCACTCCAGGTTGGGGATCTGATGTCTGAGCGGGCAACTTCTTTACACCTTTGCCTGGGGATTTCCGGGCGGAGCTGCGTAGTTTGTTTAGCCCTTTTTTTAAGTAGTTGCTGTTTTTAGGGGTGCTGTCAATAGTGAACATCATAGACTGCCTCCGATGAGCCTGAGAGAAAAATGAAACAAAGTCAAACTGTTAGAGAGACATGCAAAAGAATTTATGCACAATTGTGTTACATGACAAGATGATGTGATTGTCTTTTTCAACCGACCAGAACATTTTGTGTGTGTGATATCCATCTATCTATCTGTATTTATATATTCCCCCCCCCCACTCACTGGACTGAGGGCTTTGGCCTGAAGCTGAGAGCCAGAAGGTCCACTGATCATGTTCTTGTTCTTGGGAGTCAGTGGACGGGGAAAGCAACTGGTCCTCACCTTTTTCTGTCAGATGGAGACAAAGAAAGACAAGTACGTAAAAAGACAAAGAAAAGTTAGATTTTATGGTTTATTACTTTTATGTAAAGACTAAGCTTTCAGATTACCAATGAAAAAAAACAACCATTATGATTGGAGAGTGATGCTGAAAAATTGTGTTGATGTTAGCCACAAGTCTTCTTTTTACATACTGTGACAAAGACATGTGCTATGACAGGATACTTTACAGGTGATTGTCAAAGATGGTAGTAACTATAAGTATTGCAAAATAGTACATTAAAAAAACTTATAACAAGTAATTACATTATAAATGCTAAATATAGATTAAATAACTCTAAGGAAAACATTAAAGTTTTATAAAAAGCCTATGAAAACATTCATCAGCTGCGCTTCAGCCAGGCTTAACATTAAGCAGAACAAGATTTGAAGACAAGTATTGATGAGCATACTGATGCAAACCAACCTCAGGCGAAGTTTGGTGTACAGACAACGTAGATGAAGATCGCTTTGTGCCTTTCGGGCTTCTCAGCTGAGAAGAGCCGACCGTTTTTGACGGAAGCTGGCCTGGCATCAAGGAATGACGATGAGAACGAGTACTAACAGCAGCAGTTGTCTGTCCCACCATGAGGGAGTGCCGATGGGAGGCCAGAGATTCTTGCATTTGGCCAGGCATCATGGACGCCCGACGGATTGTGTCAGATGGGTCACCCATACGGAGTTCTTCGTCTGTGAAAAGGAATGTAGTCCCACGGCCAGTCTAGGAGAACAGACCGAGAGAGATTTCAGAAAACTAGTGGGAAAAGAATGAAGTGCAACAAGTTGTAACACTCAAAACAGCTTTTAAGGCTGGAGTCATACGATTTCAGCATTGGGCATGATTTGGGCAAGACACTGAACCTGATTGTTAGGCCAGCACCTTGTGTGGTCCCTTGCTGCCATTGGTGTGTGGATGGGTGAATACGAGACAAATTGTTAAGTGCTTTGGATAAAAGCACTACATTAATGCAGTCCATGTTCAAACTACTCACCTACTCAAGTGTTCAACTACTAGTCGGTGCTCAAGTCAACTATATGGTTTTCAGTCAGTATCATCATTACAGTTGTGATTCATGTGTAAATCAGTGTTTGTATAAATATTTGTGGTGTGGTGCCACAACAACGCCCTGTGCATTACACCTCCATATTTGTCACCGTTTTTACTATAAATTAGGTGTCTTTAATGTGTAACTGTATGTCTATCATGTTCAGTGTGCGTGCATGTGTCTTTACTAACATCACACTCCACAGGGTAGCTGCTCTTGAGATGTGGAAGGCAGGCCTTGTTCCTGGCCTGGAGCTCTGCAATCCTCATCCAGTCGTCTGGTGCCCCATCTGGCTCGTTCTCTTCCCCTACACAGAATGTACTAGTGGCTGAAGACAAAAATCAACAATAAAAAGAGTTACATATAAACCTAATAAAATAATTTCAGTTCTTGACCACTGCAACTGTAATACCCTTATGCAATCAATTACCATAAATCAATAACTAATTAGTAGGGCTGCCCCTGAAGATTGGAATCATCAGCCAATAAGCCCCAAATTCAAATCTAATTTTTCCTCAATGTCACAATTTTTATTTTATTTATTTTTTTACTGCATTATAGTACACAGAGCAAAACAGAACATGTAGAGCTGTAATGATTTGTTGATACAAAAATGAATCAGTTATTCAACAACTGCACAAGGCAAAAAAGGCAAACATTTGATGTTCCTTTACTTTTTGTGGTAAATTAAGTAAATGAAATATCTTTGGATTTTTTTTTTTTTTTAATGATGTTTAAATGTATTTGATGATGTCTCCTTGCGTTGGACAACGTGATGACACATTTCCCTGTTCTCTGATGTTATAGTCCAAAGGACGTTGACTGTTTAATCAATAGCGAAAATAGTAGTTAGTTGCAGAAGTATTTGGCGTTGAAAATAGGAACAAAAAGTACTTTGTTTGCCCAGCTGCGCAGGTTGTTTCAATTTCTTTCCGAACAGACCACTCACTTAATTTCTCACCCTCCAGTACAACCTCCTGGCATGTAAGCCAGGGATCTACTCACTCTGTGAATGGACTGTGCTCCGTCTGTACCCTGGAAGACCGATGAACTGGTCACTGGCAGTCATCCTGGCAGGTGTGTCAAACAGATCCATAGACACAGGCTGTGCAGAGTTGGCACTAGAGAGGTTTGGTTGGGAGCGAGCCGAGGCCAGACTGTAGAAAGTGTCATCATGTTCACTGCCGCCTGGGGTTTTCTACAGATCAGAGTTCAACAATCACTTTTGGCTACAATAATACTGCAGTGGGAGGGTGTGGATGTTTGGAAAGGGAAAGTCAAAACATTTGGGTTAAGACAAGTTGTTGATGTTCAAATTCCTGGATCTTCACAATCCTACCTACAGCACCAATAAATATATATGTATATATACACACACTGTATAGTCAATATTAAAGATAACAAGTCTTATTGAACAAATTAGGAACTGAAATAAAGAACCAGCTGAACCCTCAAAATGCACAAATTACCCAATTTCATCATCATGACTATTTCACAAATAGTGAGACAAAAACCATGTGATTATTAAACTGCACAGTGATTATTCAAATGTAGCATGTGTTATTGTGAACATGCAATACATGCAAGTGAGTTTCCTCCACCTGGGTCATGGTGATGTTAATAACCTGTGTGGTCCTCCGTCGTTTGACCGATGAAGTTGGATTTTTACAGGCTGAATCCAGATCCATTTTGTGCTCCGTACTGGTCCTAGACGATGAAAAAACAAAAAACAATAGCAGACGTTTAGGAGGTGCTCTACAATACCTACCACTCTTTCACTCATAGTAAACAAAAAAAACTCTCCAAGGGGGCAATTTTGAGAAAACAAAGATTACCTCAACAGTACTGTATGACATACCTTTTGCTCTGTCTGGCATTTATAGGTGTAAAATATAGGGTTTCCAGTGACTCAGCTTGAAGTTCGCGGCGTTTTGCTGCCAAGCGTTCTGAGCTGCGAACAAGTGGTGTGCTAGATTCCTCGGGCACTGCAAGTTTCCTGCAAAGGAAAACACAATGTATTATGTCAGACAACAATCACAATAGTTTCCCACTATTCCTCTAATGTAAGATTTTATAGCTTTCTCAAGTTTTATTTCTTCGTTGTGTAGTTTGTTGGGGTACAGAAAAAGGAAGGATAAAAGGCCAACTTTAAGGGATGTCTTTAAGACAATGGGAACTCTTTGGTTGGGAAAACAAAGCCAAGTTAATTTTATTCATATAGTCCAAAATCACAAACCAAAACAAGTGAAAAGAAGGAGTTAGTTTGGATAAAAAAAATCTTTGAAAAAATTTCTGAATTCAATATATTGTAAGATGAGTTTATAATTGGACCAAATGTTGGTGAAAACTGAAGATATTTTGAGACGTTTTAAAAAACCCAAACAACACTTTAGAGGCATATTGGACTTACGTCCAATATGCAACTAAAACATGATTTTTTATTTTTATTTTAAACACAAAAATGTGAATGGCAGAGTTTTATAAAACTGTACAGACATGGTTTTGTCATTTAGTTACATTATGAAATAGCTGCACATAATGAAATATCTGTATGTAAGAAGTGTATTACCTTGTGATGTTCAAGGAGTCTTCTAGAGAGCTTTGGTCCAGGCTGTCAGAGCTCATGGTTCTCTTCACCTGTGCTCTTGTGTGAACACTTGAGTGGGCTTTGGGAACATGCAAGTAACCCGACTCTGTTGCACTTCCTTCATTACCATGAATCTTATTCTGTAGCCGCAGGTTACGGTCAGCAAAAGCCAGCTACAAGTTAAACAGATAAACACATCAGCAGAATGTACAGTAATTTAAGAGACATTGCCTTAGTTCTACTCATGCTTCAAAAATACCAACCTGTGCTTCCAAACTGGCCAACCTGTTCAAAAGTGCCTTCTCATTGGTTTGGGCCTTGTCCAAATCCAGTTTCAGCAGCCTGAGTTCCATGGTAGTAGCCTTTACTTCATGCTCTTTGACCTCTAAGGAATGCTTGAGTTCAACTGTCTCTTCTTGGCTTTCCTGGAGAAGCCGTTTCTTTCCATTATAACAACTCATTGCCTTCTCCATCTGTGGCATTTTGATAATAAAACAAATACCAACCAAGTATGCACATGAAACGGTCAATTAATCAATCAGTAACAAGCAGAAAGGAAATATCAATTAAAAAAATAATCATTTCTTTTACTGTAAGAGTAGTGAAAATAAATGGTGTTGTGATGTGTGGGGACAGTTTGTGGTCACACCAACCTGTGCCTTGTAGTGTTCTGCAGCCTCCGATTTAACTGAGAGCTGTTGCTGTAAGTCTCTCTTTATCGTCTCAATTTCCTCAGCTTTTTCTTTCAAAAGTTTCTCTTTCTCCATTCTACTCATTTCCAGCTCCTGTTGTAGCATAGACTCCAGTTTATGGGAGACCTCATTCTCTTTCTTTATGGCCTGCTTGGCTTGAGCAAGTCTCTCTTTCTCAAACACCATGGTTTCAAGTTGTTTCTCCAGAGTTTTCTGATTCTTTTCTGCCTGGAGTATCCTGGCCATAAGTACTTCTTTTTCCTGAACAAGAGCCTCCTTTTCGCTTAAAGTGGCAGCCTGTACAGCCTCTTTCAGTCTGAGGTCTGCAGTTTGTGTCTCTTTGTAGTGGTTTATCTTGGATTGCATATCCTCCTCAGCCTTCCTCAGTAAAGAACTAAGACACTCCACCTGTTTCTTTAAACTTTGGATCTCTTGATGTCGCAGATCTGACTGCTCTGAGCTCTCAGTCTTCAGCAGCATCATCTGTTCCTCTTTAGCTTTAATCTCATCTTTCATCTTCCTCACCTCTTCTTCTGATGCTGACAGTTTCTGCTGCAGTCAGAGAGACATGTGGACACTGAAATCAAAGGTTTGAAGGATGAGCTAGAGAGTACATCTGCTCCCTAAAAAGGCTGAGGTGGGATTCAGCGCAAAAACCCAGCAGCTGCAGACTATCACAAGAATTAAATCAACAGAAAGAGCTCAGCAGCAACTGGAGTCCCAACTGAAGAATCATTCAAGCTAAAGATGGAATTTTAGACAAATTACAAAAGGAGATCACTGACCAGAGAGCAGTCTTCAGCAAGAGATCCTGGAGCTCAAGGCTCAACTTGAACAAGTTACGCAGCAGAAAACTGAGCAGAACCAGATTACAACAGCTATTGTGCTTGTGAACAAGAAATTGAAAAACAAAGGAAATAAGAAAGAAAAGGAAAGCTTCTCAGCCAGATTGATGAAAATGTGAAAGAGCTTGAGACAAAGTTATCTGCTGCCACTTCTCTCTTGTGATAAAGACCAACAAATTACAGTCTCAGAGAAGAAGTTGACATTCTAACAGATGAAACCAAAAAAAACACAAAAATGAAATTAAGCCAAAGAGGAAATGCTTGCCAAATTACTTCTGGAAAAGTCTAATGAGCAAGACTTTTTCGTGATAAAATCCAGACCTATCAGTCCAAGTAAAAGAGCTTAGCTTGTCTCTCAATCAGGCTGAGCAAGAAATTCAACTTAAGCAAGATACTGGCTAAAACCCAACAAGAGAATGTCCAACAAAGGAGGTACTCCAACAACAGATTGTAACCTGTGAAGAGAGGTTCACAAATTAAACAAAGGATACAGATAAGAAACGAGCAGCTTGTTATTGTAAAGAAGATCTTCTCGACAGTCTGAATCTCGGAGCAAGAGATTACAAGCCTGAAAGCTCAACTAGAAAATCTTAATGACTCTCTTAGAAAGGCTGAGGAACAAGTTCAGGCTCAGGAGGTAATGTTACAAAGCGGAGGAGCAAAGTGTCATAGACAGTGGTCCTGCATAAACAGCTGTCTGTTTCTGAAGAGAGGGTAAGGAGCATGAATGAGGAGATTCAGACTAAAGAGGAACAGATGAACATGTTGAAAAATCAAAGTTTGCAGCAGTCAGAAATACTACATCAGGAGATTCAGATTTAAAGAAACGGTTGAGTGTCTGCTCTCCTCACTGAAGAATGCAGAGGAGGATTTGAGAGCCAAGGAAAATCTGTTTGCAGAAAAATCCAAGCAGGAGCAGCAGAGCACTTTGCAGATTGAGGCACTTAAAAAGCACAGTGCCGTTCTTGAGGACGAGGTTGATGCTGAAGGGTGATATCCGAACTAAAGAGGGCGAGGTCGACGTTAAAGGTTGAGAGCTGCAAGGAGTCAGAAGAGCTACAGAAAGAGATCCACACTCTTAGGGACCAAGTCCAAGTTTAAATGAATCTTGAAGACTACAATAGAGCAGTTCAGGCCAAGAATACCTGTTGACACAAAAGGAAATGGAGATTTTCAGGCAAAAGATGCATTCAAAACATGGCGACAACCTCTGAAGAGGAGATAAAAGCTCTTAAGGAGAAGATCCAGTCTAAAGAGGAAACCTGGTTGTAATAGAAAAAGAAGGCTCAAAACATTCTGAAATGCTACAGCAAGAGATAAAATGTTTAAAAATCAACTTGCTAATTTGGGTGACTCTTCCACAAAGACAGAGGAGGAGGTTCAAAACTCAGGTGCCATGCTCACACAACAGGAGCAGGAGAGTGCCCATCAGAAGGAGCTACTGCAGAAGAACTGTCAGCATCAGAAGAAGAGGTGAGGAAGATGAAGATGAGTACAAGTTAAAGAGGAACAGATGATACTGCTGAAGACTGAGAGCTCAGAACAGTCAGATCTGCGAAATCAAGAGATCCAAAGTTTAAAGAAACAAGTGGAAGTCTTGTGTCTCACTGAAAAAAGCTGAGGAGAATTTGCAACACGGAAAATATGTTTGCTGAACAACAACTACACAGCACTCGGATATGGAGGCACTCAAAATGCAGATGGTAGCATCTTATGATGAGTGTGAAACGGCTTAATAAGAGATTCTGGCAAAGGAGGAGCATTAATTCACTGAAGACTGAGACCTCTAAACATTCTGAATTGCTACAGCAAGAGTTGAAAGTTTGAATAAACAAATAAATACTATGAGCAATTCTCTTGAGATGGCCAAGACCAGGTTCAGGTTAAAGAAAGTTTGATAGCCAAACAGGAGCAGCAGAGCACTTTGCAGATCGAGAAACTTAAAAAACAGTGCCGTTCTTGAGGAGGAGGTTAATCGGCGAAGAATGAAATCCGAACTAAAGAGGGCGAGTGTGACCTGTTAAAGGTTGAGAGCTGCAAGGAGTCAGAAGAGCTACAGAAAGAGATCCACACTTTAGGGACCAAGTCCAAAGTTTAAATGAATCCTTGAAGACTACAATAGAGCAGGTTCAGTCCAAAGAATACCTGTTGAACAGAAGGAAATGGAGATTTCTCGGCAAAAGATGCATTTCAAAAATGGCACGACCTCTGAAAAGGAGATAAAAGCTCTTAAGGAGAGATCCAGTCTAAAGAGGAAACACCTGGTCACAATAGAAAAAGAAGGCTCAAAACATTCTGAAATGCTACAGAAAGAGATAAAATGTCTAAAAATCAACTGCTATAGGGACTCTCTCACAAAGACAGAGGAGGAGGTTCAAACTCAGGTAGCCATGCTCACCAAACAGGAGCAGGAGAGTGCCCATCAGAAGGGCTACTGCAGCAGAAACTGTCCGCATCAGAAGAAGTGAGGGAAGATGAAAGAGAGATTCAAGTTAAAGAGGACAGATGATACTGCTGAAGACTGAGAGCTCAGAACAGTCAATCTGCGAAATAAGAGATCCAAAGTTTAAAGAAACAAGTGGAATGTTTGTGTCTCACTGAAAATGTGAGGAGAATTTGCATCCAAGGAAAATATGTTTGCTGAACAACAACTACACAGCACTCAGGATATGGAGGCACTCAAAATGAGATGGTAGCATTATGATGAGGTGAAACTGCTTAATAAGAGATTTGGCAAAGGAGGAGCAATTAATTCAGCTGAGAGATGAGACCTCTAACACTCTGAATTGCTACAGCAAGAGATTGAAAGTTTGAATAAACAAATAAATACTAGAGCAATTCTCTTGAGATGGCCAAGGACCAGGTTCAGGTTAAAGAAAGTTTGATAGCCAAGCAGGAGCAGCAGAGCACTTTGCAGATTGAGGCACTTAAAAAGCACAGTGCCGTTCTTGAGGAGGAGGTTAATCGGCTGAAGGGTGATATCCGAACTAAAGAGGGCGAGGTCGACCTGTTAAAGGTTGAGAGCTGCAAGGAGTCAGAAGAGCTACAGAATGAGATCCACACTCTTAGGGACCAAGTCCAAAGTTTAAATGAATCCTTGAAGACTACAATAGAGCAGGTTCAGGCCAAAGAATATCTGCTGACTCTAAAGGAAATGGAGTTAAAAGCTCTTAAGGAGAAGATCCAGTCTAAAGAGGAACACCTGGTCACAATAGAAAAAGAAGGCTCAAAACATTCTGAAATGCTACAGCAAGAAATTAAATGTCTTAAAAATCAACTTGCTAATATGGGTGACTCTCTCACAAAGACAGAGGAGGAGGTTCAAACTCAGGTAGCCATGCTCACCAACAGGAGCAGGGAGAGTGCCCATCAGAAGGATCTA
>NC_045735.1:14323351-14323458 GCF_008692095.1 Etheostoma spectabile | reverse complement strand
CCTCCTCTGTCTTTGTGAGAGAGTCACCCATATTAGCAAGTTGATTTTTAAGACATTTAATTTCTTGCTGTAGCATTTCAGAATGTTTTGAGCCTTCTTTTTCTATT
>NC_045735.1:14322600-14323341 GCF_008692095.1 Etheostoma spectabile | reverse complement strand
GTTCCTCTTTAGACTGGATCTTCTCCTTAAGAGCTTTTAACTCCATTTCCTTTAGAGTCAGCAGATATTCTTTGGCCTGAACCTGCTCTATTGTAGTCTTCAAGGATTTCATTAAATTTGGATTGGTCCCTAAGGTGTGGATTCTTCTGTACTCTTCTGACTCCTTGCAGCTCTCAACCTTTAACAGGTCGACCTCGCCCTCTTTAGTTCGGATATACCCTTCAGCCGATTAACCTCCTCCTCAGAAACGGCACTGTGCTTTTAAGTGCTCAATCTGCAAAGAGTGCTCTGCATGGCTTCAAACTTTCTTTAACCTGAACCTGGTCCTTGGCCATCTCAAGAGAATTGCTCATAGTATTTATTTGTTTATTCAAACTTTCAATCTCTTGCTGTAGCAATTCAGAATGTTTAGAGGTCTCAGTCTTCAGCTGAATTAATTGCTCCTCCTTTGCCAGAATCTCTTTATTAAGCCGTTTCACCTCATCATAAGATGCTACCATCTGCATTTTGAGTGCCTCCATATCCTGAGTGCTGTGTAGTTGTTGTTCAGCAAACATATTTTCCTTGGTTTGCAAATTCTCCTCAGCTTTTTTCAGTGAGACACTAAGACTTTCCACTTGTTTCTTTAAACTTTGGATCTCTTGATTTCGCAGATCTGACTGTTCTGAGCTCTCAGTCTTCAGCAGTATCATCTGTTCCTCTTTAACTTGAATCTCATCTTTCATCTTCCTCACCTCTTCT
>NC_045735.1:14322499-14322590 GCF_008692095.1 Etheostoma spectabile | reverse complement strand
GAGAGAGTCACCCATATTAGCAAGTTGATTTTTAAGACATTTTATCTCTTTCTGTAGCATTTCAGAATGTTTTGAGCCTTCTTTTTCTATT
>NC_045735.1:14322304-14322489 GCF_008692095.1 Etheostoma spectabile | reverse complement strand
GTTCCTCTTTAGACTGGATCTTCTCCTTAAGAGCTTTTATCTCCTTTTCAGAGGTCGTTGCCATGTTTTGAAATGCATCTTTTGCCTGAGAAATCTCCATTTCCTTCTGAGTCAACAGGTATTCTTTGGACTGAACCTGCTCTATTGTAGTCTTCAAGGATTCATTTAAACTTTGGACTTGGTCC
>NC_045735.1:14296474-14322294 GCF_008692095.1 Etheostoma spectabile | reverse complement strand
GGATCTCTTTCTGTAGCTCTTCTGACTCCTTGCAGCTCTCAACCTTTAACAGGTCAACCTCGCCCTCTTTAGTTCGGATTTCATTCTTCAGCCGATTAACCTCCTCCTCAAGAACGGCACTGTGCTTTTTAAGTTTCTCGATCTGCAAAGTGCTCTGCTGCTCCTGTTTGGCTATCAAACTTTCTTTAACCTGAACCTGGTCCTTGGCCATCTCAAGAGAATTGCTCATATATTTAATTTGGTTTTATCAAACTTTCAATCTCTGCTGTAGCAATTCAGAATGTTTAGAGGTCTCAGTCTTCAGCTGAATTAATTGCTCCTCCTTTGCCAGAATCTCTTATTAAGCCGTTTCACCTCATCATAAGATGCATCCATCTGCATTTTGAGTGCCTCCAATCCTGAGTGCTGTGTAGTTGTTGTTCAGCAAACATATTTTCCTTGTTTGCAAATTCTCCTCAGCTTTTTCAGTGAGACACTAAGACTTCCACTTGTTTCTTTAAACTTTGGATCTCTTGATTTCGCAGATCTGACTGTTCTGAGCTCTCAGTCTTCAGCAGTATCATCTGTTCCTCTTTAACTTGAATCTCATCTTTCATCTTCCTCACCTCTTCTTCTGATGCTGACAGTTGCTTCTGCAGTAGCTCCTTCTGATGGGCACTCTCCTGCTCCTGTTTGGTGAGCATGGCTACCTGAGTTTGAACCTCCTCCTCTGTCTTTGTGAGAGAGTCACCCAAATTAGCAAGTTGATTTTTAAGACATTTTATCTCTTGCTGTAGCATTTCAGAATGTTTTGAGCCTTCTTTTTCTATTACAACCAGGTGTTCCTCTTTAGACTGGATCTTCTCCTTAAGAGCTTTTATCTCCTCTTCAGAGGTTGTCGCCATGTTTTGAAATGCATCTTTTGCCTGAGAAATCTCCATTTCCTTTTGTGTCAACAGGTATTCTTTGGCCTGAACCTGCTCTATTGTAGTCTTCAAGGATTCATTTAAACTTTGGACTTGGTCCCTAAGAGTGTGGATCTCTTTCTGTAGCTCTTCTGACTCCTTGCAGCTCTCAACCTTTAACAGGTCGACCTCGCCCTCTTTAGTTCGGATATCACCCTTCAGCCGATCAACCTCGTCCTCAAGAACGGCACTGTGCTTTTTAAGTGCCTCAATCTGCAAAGTGCTCTGCTGCTCCTGCTTGGATTTTTCTGCAAACAGATTTTCCTTGGCTCTCAAATCCTCCTCTGCATTCTTCAGTGAGGAGAGCAGACACTCAACCCGTTTCTTTAAATCTTGAATCTCCTGATGTAGTAGTTCTGACTGCTGCAAACTTTGATTTTTCAACATGTTCATCTGTTCCTCTTTAGTCTGAATCTCCTCATTCATGCTCCTTACCCTCTCTTCAGAAACAGACAGCTGTTGATGCAGGACCACTGTCTGATGAGCACTTTGCTCCTCCTGCTTTGTAAGCATTACCTCCTGAGCCTGAACTTGTTCCTCAGCCTTTCTAAGAGAGTCATTAAGATTTTCTAGTTGAGCTTTCAGGCTTGTAATCTCTTGCTCCAGAGATTCAGACTGTCGAGAAGAGTCGTTCTTTACAATAACAAGCTGCTCGTTCTTTATCTGTATCTCTTTGTTTAATTTGTGAACCTCCTCTTCACAGGTTACAATCTGTTGTTGGAGTACCTCCCTTTGTTGGACATTCTCTTGTTGGGTTTTAGCCAGTATGTCTTGCTTAAGTTGAATTTCTTGCTCAGCCTGATTGAGAGACAAGCTAAGCTCTTTTACTTGGACTGATAAGGTCTGGATTTTATCACGAAAAATGTCTTGCTCATTAGACTTTTCCAGAAGTAATTTGGCAAGCATTTCCTCTTTGGCTTGAATTTCATTTTTGTTGTTTTTGGTTTCATCTGTTAGAATGTCAACTTCTTCTCTGAGACTGTTAATTTGTTGGTCTTTATCAGCCAAGAGAGAAGTGGCAGCAGATAACTTTGTCTCAAGCTCTTTCACATTTTCATCAATCTGGCTGAGAAGGCTTTCCTTTTCTTTCTTTATTTCCTTTAGTTTTTCAATTTCTTGTTCACAAGCAGCAATATGCTGTTGTAATCTGGTGATCTGCTCAGTTTTCTGCTGCGTAACTTGTTCAAGTTGAGCCTTGAGCTCCAGGATCTCTTGCTGAAGGACTGCTCTCTGGTCAGTGATCTCCTTTTGTAATTTGTCTAAAATTCCATCTTTAGCTTGAATGATTTCTTCAGTTTGGGACTCCAGTTGCTGCATGAGCTCTTTCTGTTGATTTAATTCTTG
The DNA here is from genome assembly GCF_008692095.1 of Etheostoma spectabile. Classification (NCBI taxonomy): domain Eukaryota; kingdom Metazoa; phylum Chordata; class Actinopteri; order Perciformes; family Percidae; genus Etheostoma; species Etheostoma spectabile. The sequence continues at coordinate 14,320,006 of NC_045735.1, read as the reverse complement.
TTGATAGTCTGCCAGCTGCTGTGTTTTGGCCTGAATCTCCACCTCAGCCTTTTTTAGGGAGCAAGATGTACTCTCTAGCTCATCCTTCAAACCTTTGATTTCAGTGTCCAACATGTCTCTCTGAAAATGTAACAAGTGAAGACAATAGTAACCATCTCATCCAAAATGGATTTTAGAAGACTGCAACAAAAGCAGACTTTACCTTTGATTAACCAACATTTTTAAGACAGCTTTTACATATATTATACTACCTCCATTACAGGTCCCATATTCTCTCCAACTTCTTCCTTAGAGGCCCTGTTTATTACATCCTCCAGACAAGAAATCTTTCCCTGAAGAATCTGAATTTGTTCAGTCAGTAACTCCTGAGAAAACAAAGAGGAGCATATTACTTTGAACCCATTTGCGTAGAACCTAACATGTAATCAGAGTAATGGAAAAGTGTAATGATCGACTCCAATCAACACAAAATTCATAGGATTGCTTTTCCTTCCGAGGGTATAACTACCTTTTGAGCAGTGGCTTGGTTAAGTTCAGACTGCAGGTGTCCTGTTTTGCTCCTCCAATCCTCTTCAGAAAATGCTTGCGTTTCTGTCAGCCTGCCAACTTCTGCTTCAAAGATGGCTAGCTGTGAACACACTGATCTCATCTGCAAAACGTAAAAAAAAAAAAAATACCTTAAAGGATCTTTATGAAATGAAAGTTTTAGTTTAAACATTGACACATATGACTAGTGCCAACCCCACTGAGCTTATCCAGCAGCATGATCACTTTGTTTCAGGAGACGTCTGCTCAGGGTGTGATCGGCTGGACAGGGATGGCAGCTTAAGGTGTAGCTCCAGGCCCAACTTTGTCAAATAGTTGTATTATATGGTTACAACTTTGATATTTAACCACTTTGTGCTTGCTAGAGTTACTTAAACCAGAATGGCAAACAAGAACAAAATGACACGGATGCCATTGCAGAGGCATTACTGTAGAAACAGAAATGCTACCTCAAACCACGTTTTGCTCAGATCCAGACTTAGATTCAACAGATGGGCCTCGACAACCACAATAAGCTAACTGCTATCCATGCCCAGCTAGCGTCTCTGACTGCAAGCCGTGGCTCTCTCAGATCGGATGTGAACGACCTAAAGACAACATGGGAAGCAACGCAAGTATTCTCAACAGCCATAACCATCCTTTCAGGAGATGGAGGTGAAGCTAGCCAATATAGAGAAGCAACATTCGCATTGTCGGGCTAAAAGAGGGGCTAGAAGGTGCTAATGCTATCCAGTCTCTCTCACAGTCCTTGCCTAAGTGCTTCCCGATTTAGCAGATGCTCAGCTCGAGATTATGAGAGCCCACCGAATCTACAGTGACAGCCTTAGATTTGGATGTAACCTGACACCACAGTGGAGCCAGCAGTGGTGTCTTGTTACAGCCTGTTTCTACACAGTAATTACAAAGGACTAAACAACGGTAAATTGTTTTTTTGTGGGAAAAAAAATACATTTTGGAATACTGGATTGTATGAGTTTGACAATCGACTAGTGTGGACTTCATGGGAAAACAGGAATTAAACACATCCTTGTCACATCTACTGCAGTCAGATTCACTGTTCCCTCGGAAGGAATCACCACACATGGGTGGGCACTTGAAATAACATTTTGAACACGTTTAGAGGCTAAAACACATTTAAAACTTGCCCTGTTTAAGCCTGTTGGGTGCCAACTCTAGCAGGGGGATGACACGGTGTAGGCAGCACCGATTGTTTTCATTTTTCTTGCTACTGACAGCAGTCCACATTTACAAACAACATTGAAACAAAGGGGGTTCATTGTCTAAAGTTTTGGTGAGGTTGGCTTGTTACCCTTTTCTGACTTACAAAATGCATTCAGTCTACCACATTCCTCTTTTTTCTTTTACCTTCAGTTATGGTTGGCGCTCAAGGCATACGGTGTTCTCTGGCAGAGTCCTTTGCCCATTTGTCATATTCTGAGGTTATTTAATGTGCAGCCTAAAAACTGTTGTATGGTGTCTAGGCTTTATCAGTTTTCAGTGATATCAGGCCGCTCTGCCCTTCCTATTTAGAGGATCTGGGCACAAAATGTCCCAGGCCTGGGTATAGGTCTCGACTGGCATAATGTATGGTCTAGTAGTCCAAAAGTATCCCTCAATCCAGACCATCAGCAGATTCACTACAATTTCATTTATAGGACACAACTCACCCCCGTGAAAATGCACCACATGAAAATGATAAATAGCCCATTATGCACATTCTGTCCAAAGAAAGCATAAGGCACTTATCTTCACATGTTCTGGGAGTGCTCTCCCGTTGGTCAGTTCTTGAACAGTATTGCACCCAAAATGTCCTCCTTGTTTAATTTTACTGTGCCTGTTACTATCAAAGTCTTTATTCTGAATGACCTATCAGCCTTTCAGCTCTCTGGGACTCAGAAACGTGCTGTATTTGCTGGACTTACAGCTGCAAAGAAAATGATTGCAACCTGTTAGAAACCATCTGCACATGGACCCTTTCTACTTGGATGTAGTGTATATGGAACTTCCCACGGCGCGGATTAATTGAGTGCCGGGCCTTGTGCTACAGGCCGGACCTTTAACTTGCACAGGTGTTTGGTCCCTTGTCTTGTGTCTGTCTCTGTTTGTATGCGTCTGTTTCTGCATGTGTTGCTCTGTCTCCCTACCTCCCATTTTAGGTTTTTTTTTTGTCCTGGAACACTCCTATGTCCTAGTCTATCATTTGTAACTATTTGTAAATGTTTGTTTTTTGAATTAAAAAAAAAAATTTTTTTAAAAAGATTGATCACAAAAAAAAGGACAAATCTGCTCATGTTGAATCTACTTTACAATCTAATTGAATCTAATTTAAAAATTGCCAAATTGTGATTGCCAATCCCCCCCAAGTGAGAAAACAAAGAGTTATTTAACATAACTTTGCACGTGTGCCATTACCTGGGATGAAAGTACACCGTTTTCATCTGACAGCTCATCAACTTTGCGCTCCATAAGTGAAGCGTTACACTTGAGGTCTTTATTCTGCTTTAACATCTCAGTTAGACGCATTTGTAACCTAAGACAACAAAACAACAGTTAGCAAAGCAGTTTCTTTCACCCTTTCACATTAACTTAATGTTTTTGTAGGGTTTAGGAAATAAATACACATGTATCACGTAAATGTGTTATAGCTATGGCTAGGCTAAAGAAAGTAACATTTTGTAATGCTAGTTCATACTAGTTCAGCATGTTCTGTTTCAATTTAAAATGGACAAGAGTCTGCTCAGGACAAAATTAGCAGGGGTGTTGTGCCATGTCATGTAGAAGTATATTATTCACAAACTCAAGTTGAACACATATCTTCTGATGTAATAAGGTGTTAATAGCACCATCATGCATTTGTTAATGAAAAGAAATATATGTCCCGGTACTTACGTGTTGTTCTTGGTCTCAAGCTCACTGATTTGATCTTTGATACAATTCTCCTGTTCATGTTGCTCTTTTTTCAGCTTATCCAGGCAGTACTGCAAATGCTCACAATGGGACTCTAAAGAAAAAGTAAATATTGAAGAAAAAAAGAGACAAAACCATAAATGAAAAGAAGTTAAAAAGTTGTACTTATTAATCTTATCAACTTAACAATGTTTTTTTCATCCAAAACACTTCAATGTGGTACCTCTCTGTGCAAGGAGTGCAATCTTGCTGGCCAGCTCGCTCTCCAACCCATCTCGGTGGTCTCTCTCCCTAATCATTCGACGTTCCATCTTCCTCAACTGAAATTTTGGCGTGTTCATGATATTCTGCAGAGGAGAGTTGCTGTGGAAATAAAAGCACACCAGGTATCCTAAAGAATTATAATCAAAACATGAAAACATTCATTGCATTTATAAATAATTTATTATTTATAAATGGATACATAGAGCATGTACTGTATATTAGGCAAAGTTTTAATCTTTTGATGATATGCAACCCTACAAAGTTAAGCCATTTTGTTATAGTGTAAAAACAAATATCAGTTACTGGAAGTATAGCAAAGCATGGTAGATTAAATTGTGTTTATGTTTATATAAAACCCAACTACAACAACTACAGCAACGAACAACTTATTATTATTGTAAAGGATACAAACAAAGTGGATTTCACTTATTATTTTCTCAGGCTGAAAAAGGTAAAATATTTATTTATTTTTCTTTCTCAGCACTTTTAACCACAATGTGTCCTCTACATTTAACCCATCCTACACATTGAAGCACTGGGCAGCCTCAGTGCCCAGAGACCATCTCCAGTTATTTTGCCAGTGCAGTTTGGACAAGTGCACTGACCCAACATTCATGTTTTTGGTGGTGGGAAAGCAGAGCACCAGGAAAAAACCCATGCAAACACGGGAAGAACATGCAAATTTGAGACAGAAGGGCCCTGACTGGACCGGGGCTCAAACCCACTTGTTGTGAGGCGACCGTGCTAACATTGATCCACCATGCCGCCCTTTTCAATGGAGACAAGCTAGTAATTTAAGTTAAAAATTACTAGTAAAGAGGTTCGATATATCATTACCCAAACCAGTTTGGATTATTGTTGCCTGCAAAATTGCCTTATTCACATTTAATTCACTTGGTTGGATAAATTTAAATCCACATAGATACCTGACTGAAGAGGAAGCCACAGTTTGCATGTCCACAAATGTGACTCTCTGTCTGCGGTCAAAAACAGGGGACTCATCATCGGTTAACGAGGAGATAGTCGACACATTGGAGGTAGAGGTGGTTGCGGATCGCTCAAATATTTCACGGCTGACAGATATACCTGAAATTAATAGAGAAATACATTTTGACAAATTCTACAGCTTGCATGTAAGTCCAAACAAGAAAGCTAGTGTTATAGAGCATCATTGCAAGTTTGACACTTGTCTCAATTAGTATGGCATATGATGAAATTTGTGACTTACGTCTCCTTGCCAAATAGGAATCAAGTCTTTTACTCAAAAACACGCAGCCGTCGCTCTCCATCACAAAGGACTCAGTAAGGTGTGCTATCTCTTGCTAACAAATAAAAGTGGGGACATATAAAAAAACGGCACAGAATGAAATGGTAGATCAACAGATGATGAATGAAATGTGATGTATCTAAGCTGTGAAGGCATAACATTAGTAGCCATTCGAAAAACAGCTTTCTGCTTACCTCCACCTCACATTCCAATGAGTTCACAGTGCAGCGCTCATTCATCATGTCGTGGTATATGAGCAACAAAAGCACCTGGTGGTATAAAAAAACTGAGTCAGAATGTGCCTATGCCCATGTTTGTCTTTATTTATTTATTTATTTTTTATTTTCTTATACCTTGGCAATTTCAACTGTTAGGTTGACTTCACGTCTTATGTTGTCCCAAGACACTGACGTGCCTTTGGTTGCAGTAAATCTGCAATCCCCTAATAAGCAAAATATATATTGATAGGTTAATTCTCAAAGGACAGCAATATTTTAAATGCATGCAAAAGTATAAGAGTAATTTAATAGAAATTAAAAAAGTGATCCTCAGGGTGTGTTCTTTACACCCTGACATCACTGTCTGGGTGGCATGTTTACAGGTGCAACAGGGCTCACTTTAGCCCTCACCCAACAGTGGTGCAGGGTGTGGTCAAGTCAAAGGTGGAACAGATTTAAAGAAAACAGTTCCACCTACATGCAGTCAGTAAAGTAACAGTGATATAAAAAAAATGGTACCCTTTGCGTTGTATAAAAACTGTAGGCTGTCACATTTCCGCATTACATGTGAGGATGTTTTAAAAACGTAGAGAAACTTACTTTCCACAAATTCTGCAATGAGCTTATATCGCTCCTCAATGGAATTAGTGAAATGGCAGTCCCTTTTCCTGAGATGAAACAAACGGTTAAACTAGATTAAAATGTAGGTGCTATTTATACACATACTTATATATACTTTCAAGAACCCGAAGCATTTAAAATGTAGTTCGACACATTGCTCCTACTTACAGCATACAAACAACTTTCAGTAAGACTGTCCCATCTTGTAAATCGTCTATAGTTATATCGTGGTCTGACAGTTTTAGGGTGTTGACCTGCAAAAAGATAGTTTGACAAGTTAGTCAAATAATAACTGCATCCATATAATAAACTTTGAATCAACGTATTATTACATTAAATTATGTTACAACACTATAAACTTACCCAGCAGAGAAGAGCCTTAACACCCACGTTAATTGTCATCTTGGCTGACAATTAACGTGGTAAAGCAAAGGATTTTAACCTGGAAGCGGAAAAAAACAAAGCTTAAACAGGCATATCTGCTAACATTAGCTAGCTAGCGCACAACTCAGCTAGTCTTAGCAAAGTTAACATTACCGTTACGACAGTGTTAACCCAAACAATGTGACTGACCTGGCAATACTTTGGCTACTTCTTTTTGTATCGTATTTAATGTTATCCGTTCTCTAAAAAGAGCTGAAGCCGCTTCGTGTCACTACCACGAAATAAACAGTCCCATGAAATCAGACAAAATTCAAATGGAGTTGTTGAAGATTGAACCAGCCAATCCGTTTTCACATTTTGACTCATCTGCAAATAGGCCAAGTGGATTGGTTTAAAAACCGGAAGTTATCTAAACGTGGTGCTCTAAATATTCACGTCAGGCACGCTCGGTTTTATTCTGGGCGGGCACAAATAAAGTTAAAAATAATTGCCTTGGTTTGCGGTTTTAAGCGTCGGCAATGTCAGCAAGTTACCTAGGTTGGAGCAGGTCAAACCTTTCTTTAACTGTCAATGGGTCAAACGTGTTTTGAAATAAATGCCGAATCCGCAAACCCGGAAAAACTACGGTGTACGCCGGAATACAATACAATTAAAAGATGTTTCTAGTAAGTGGGAGAAGGAGTCACACACACACGAATACTTTGTTTTAGTTAAGAAATGGTTGCACATTAAACCAAATGTTATACTGGAAATATGTAGCTAGGCAAGTGCAATCTGATTGTAACTGCAAATCCCATAATGTACCTGGTTGTTTCCTTGGAAACGCGTTGTTGTCTATAACGAAAGGTAAATGTTTAACGTTGTTTAGGCTAACAGTTAACGTAACGTTAGCTCTTATAATCTAGCTAGCTAACGTTAGTTATCTAACGTTACGTTGAAACACGGGTTTCTAAATAACTTGGGCTAAATAGTGTTGCTCTCATAATTTGCTTTAGTTTGTTGGTAAGTGCGGTGTCCTATGATATTTGTGATGGATCAACAATTTGAGGTAACGTATAGATCAATAACTCAAAATTGGGCCTAAATGCTCAGTTTGTGCTTGTGTGTATGCAGATTGAAACGTTGCGAAGGCATACCGTTACTTATTTTTTGTGTTTGATTAAATTAATGGCGTTTGATGATCACTGGGTCAGTTGACTCGCCAGTAATTCACCATAAAGTCACTGTCCTCCCACAGGTGAGTGAAGGTGCGAATATGTGTGGAGCGCCAATTGATTTATCTTTTAAACACATCAGCAGTTTGGCAGGTAATATTCCTCGACTATATCCTGTCACAATAATCTTATTACAGCTCTCTTTGTAAATAACTGTACATTTTGCTTAAATGTCTGCACATTACAGTGTGCTGCAGAAATGTCATAGGACTAGTACACATCAGAAATAAATGTTCAGTATATCTATTTACATAGTTATGATAAACTTGCATGTGCAGATTGTAGGCATTTGATCTACCAAGTGAATGTATAACCAACCAGCTCAAGATAATTCCATGTTAAGTTGAATGGACATGCGATGCATGATCCTATTTAAAATGATCAATACATTTAGATTACTTTGAAACAATGTGCACCATAAATAAAATGTTATACAAACTCAAACAAATCAACAAGTACTTAATATTCACAATCCTTTTTATTTTTGGCCAGACGCATGGACAGAGGAACACAACAGCGGTCTGCGGCCTTTAAAGAGAAATTCGGAGAAGAAGTACCTAAGCTGCTCTCTGCGTCTCAACAACAACAACATCAGTGAACTTCATGACCTCCAAAAGACCGTAAGCCATTTCCTGGTTGAGCCATCACAGCTTGCCTGGCTGGACCTTTCCTTCAACAAAATCTCACACATAGATCAAGTAAGCTTCCTCTCTCCATTTCTTATTCGCATGTTTGCTTGCACAGTGGCTTTGCTGTCTTCTTTCTCTCACAGTATACATCTGCATTATGTGTGCCCATGTTCCAGGTTTTGTGCGAGCTGCGAGACCTGCGTGTGTTGTATCTACACGGCAACAGCATTTATATTCTGTCAGAGGTGGACAGGCTAGGAGTGCTACCCCATCTACACACCATCACTCTGCATGGAAATGTCATAGAAACCAACAAGGCTTACAGGTGGAAACCATCTTTCAAATCTACCCCAAACACAATCACACACACATCCTTGTGTAATGTTTGGATGTGAGATAGTTTTACTTTGCAGCCATTGTTGTGTGGTTCTTAATAAAAACTGAACGTGAATGTGCAAAGCGACCATAGGCACCCAGCATTAATGCACAACTGTTGGTAGTTTGCTGAGGACAGAACAGAACCAAATGCTGACTAAGGTGCAGAGTGAGGGTTTACTTCCTTACGAGAGTGCAGTTACATTGTGAGTGTGTGTATCTATGTAAGATACACATCTTTGGCAAGCATGTAGGTGCATAACATTGTAACATGTGCTTAAATGCAGATCAAGCTTATTATGTTACAGAAAATATCCTAGTCTGCGTAGCAACCCCTGTTACAAACGTACACACACACACAGTCAAAGGTCTGTTCCAATGAACTTTTTATTAATCAATGCAGCTTTTTGATTAAATTGTATCTTAGTGTATAGTCTACTGTATGTGTACCACCAGTAAAGTGAAGATAAGGTATTTTTTAAACATTCAGTTTACACTTACAAAATGTATCTAAACTGTTTTGTGCACATGCTTTAATGTTTTTGTGCATTTAGGAATCGTGTGATTTCTGCTTTGCCTCGGTTAAAGACGATGGACTTCAGTGCTGTGACGCGCCAGGAGCGAGTAATGGCAAAGATTTGGCATCACAGCAACAACCGCAGCAGAAGCAGCCGGGAGAACCACCAGTAACTGCTTTCTCGTGTGTTGAAATCACAGTTTCACCCAAATGTCCTGATCTCTCCATCCACAACTGAAAAAACTCTAAAATATTGTAGGTTTCTCTGTATATTCATGGTGAAATCAGCACTGTTTTAATTCTTGTTTTGTCTATTTTTATCTGCTAAAAGGAACAGTTTATTATTGGATAGTCTAAAGAGAAGTCAAGGCTTTACTTGATACACAGTGACAGGGAGGTAAATGTCACTGAACAATCCTGAGAAATTGGCTCTGACATTGTGTTGATTCATGTACATTTTCTGATAGTGTTGCAAACATGGGTGTGGTTTGTGAAATGTTTGAATATAATTATGGATTATTCTTCTATTACAGTGGCATACCAGTCATTGACTTTGTAAGATTACTGAACTAACCATTTCCCAGATATGAGCATGTAGATGTTAAGACACAAGTGATTATGTTGAAAATCTTTAATGAATTAAACCAAAAACACAAACCAACAAAAAATCTTTAAACTTTTTGGTACTAGCCTAAGATATTTCAAACATATTTTAGGTAGTATAACACATTTGAGTAACAAACAAAACAGAAACCCATTGCAAAAAGCTCAAATCACTTGCGTGGTTTAAATAATCACAGCCTTGCAGCTCTTCCCTTTAGAGACTCCAGAGCAGCTCATGTGCTCCCTGCACGCACATACAGTCGTGCTCTCTTCCGAAGAGCAAATAAACATTTAAAAAGACAAATAAATAATCACAAAAAAGGTCTCGGATAATTTTATCTGCTGTGGTACATAGATTGTTAGCGCGCTCCCACACTGCTGCAATGTTAGTTTCTGATTAATATGAATAACTCAATCATAATACAATCTGCAGCAAAAAGCTTGGTTTAAAAGCTAACTAATGCAGGCCTTAAAAGTGTTCTTGTGTTTCATAAAAACATTTTATCGCCACAAGATCTTAGCCAATCCTGAACAATGAACTCTAAAAAAAGAGGTACTTCATACAATCCATCTTTTTTTATATTCAATCAGAAAATTATGTACAAAGGCGGCATGAATACATGATTTCTGGCCCTGCACCCTCCACAAACCTACCCCTTCATCTCTGTATGCCTCTGCTATTAAATATGTAAAGACCTGGGATTTGATTTAAACAGTTTGTCTGCCCTTTTTTAGTTCCAGAAAACTGCAAAGGACACATTACTGTCTGTAAACTTGATAATTGTCCCAGAACAGTCTACCTGCCCCACCCCACCCACCAGAGGACACCAGCCACGGACAGGTCAAGATGACACACTGGACAAAAAATAACCAACCTGTTTCACTCTCAGTTTTTAAACTTGATTGCAGTAAAATGTCAACAGAATTTCAGTCAAGTTGGTTTACTGGTTCATGTTTAGTAAGTTAGACACGGTTCTTGGTGTGTTTGTTTTGGCTCTTTTTGCTAACAGATTTTTCCCGTGGACAACAGAACAGAGTTACAGACATATGAAGTGCAAACGTTATGCCATGTTGGGAGTTTTTATCCTGGTAAATGGCTAAAATACTTACTGCACTTGCACTTATGGTACGGAGTACACAGGCTAGGGAAACTTTTACTAACGAATAAAGATACTAAGACGGCCCTGAAACCGTTTAAAAATTAAAAAGCGACCACCAGGAAGGATGAATGATTATTCCACAGCTGGTTCTGACAAAGTCTGTAATCCACGCATTAAATACAGAGGAGACCTTCTTGTTGTAAATATGAGCGCACACTCCAATGGCTATGTGCAGTAGACCATCTTTCATTGCCCATGCGGACAACATGTCACTGACCTATAATTAAGTACAGTAATTAAGGACAGCCATGGGGGCAATCCTACATCGTCTCTGTCTTTATAGCAGTTAGAGACATAGATAAGAAGCACAAGGACCATGATGCTTTAATAAAGGGTGGGCTGGAGAGTGAGGATGCAGAAGTGACAGAGAGAGCGGGATGGGAGGAACAATTAGGTGACTAGGGTCGTAGAATCAGGGAATGGCAAACTGGACCACCAGTTCTTCTTTAGCATCCACTTTGATTTGAGAGATTGCACTGTAAGCGTAAGCTGCTATCTTGGACACCTGCAAAATATGAGGAAGACAGAGTTTATGCGGGGAAGATTTTGTGTGCAAAACAAATAAAATTCACAAATAACAGTGAGCAAAACAGGAAGACCAGTCTGCTGTGCTACTGGATTTATTTTTATTAGGTGGACAAAAAAACAGTAACAACGGATAAGTATTAGATATCTTTAAGATCTATTTTAAGCCACACATACGTTCACACCCCCACACATTGAAATACCACACAGCTACACATGTTGCATAGTATACTGTTTCCAAATAACTCTGATGTTAAATGTAGCCAACACGGAGACAACACATGGCAAGAAGCAATGTGGGTGCTGGAAAAACATGGCAACACATCTTCCACGTGTGTTAGAGTATGATTACCTGCTGAACATCTGAGTATGGCACCAGGTCACTCGCAAGCACTTGGTGGGGCTGGCTGGTGAGGGAGGGGAGAGCGAGGGCTTTCTTCTGGGGCAGACTGTTGCTCAACACAGCCAACTTCGTACTGAAATAAAACACAAGTTTACTGGGGCTGTTGCCCTATCATTACCTAAGTTGCAGTTAAGAGTTAAAGTTTAAAACACAGTTTGTCACCTTGAGTGACTGCTGTGTCCTGAGAACCTGCGGTTTAGTCTGCACCTGTATATTAGACTAAACATAGCTGCTGTTTTGTAGAAATCTAGCCACTAGATGTCCCTGTATCTGAGGTTTAAGGTAATGTTGGAGGTAATGGGCCTGTGCTGTTGCAATTCTTTTTTATTGAATCACTTCCCCCATCACCTTCTTGAGTCAAGTTGGTGTATTTCTAAACATTGTTTACAATTTCATCATTACCACATTCATCTAAGCCAACACAAACCACTGGTCTCCCAACCAAACAGTACATGCCTTTAGATAAAGCTGGCTCACAATAGTGAGTACGTAATCTGAACATCTCTTTCGCATAAGCTATAAATGAAAGCTTCAGTACAACCAGACAACACCACTGCAAAGCTCCATACAGTGTACATTACAATATATACGGCACAAAAGTAAACTCAACATCTTATAAACTAAAAATGTGATCATTATATGGCTCTAAGAACTGAAATAAGCATGCTATCTTCATAGTTTATAGGCTACCTACATGAATGATTCAGCAGGTTAATATCAACCGTCTTCAGATACATACCCACAGACAGAAAACTGCTGAAGAGCAACAGCCTTCCAAGACAAATATTACACAACTGCTCAGCCCCATACCTGTATTGCCGAGCTTTGTCCATGTATTCATGCTGCTCCATCATGACAGAGTCAGCTGCTGAGACATCAATAATGTTCCTGACAGAGAGGAAATAATTGCAGGTTTATTAACAGAGGACGTGAATTACTGCTTTTTCATCCCGAAGCACATGCTGAATCTGGCTTGTCTACTGTTACAATGTAGAGTCTTACTGTGCTGTCTTGGTGAGGATGGATGTAAGGAGGGCCTGTTCATCCGTCCTCGCTGAGGGCACACTGGTAGTGATCCAGTCTGTTCCATTTGGGGGCTTGCTGACAGGGTTTGGGTGGGGGATCAGCGGCTTACGTTCATCAGGGTCCTAGAACAGGCAATAGATAAGGTGTTCTGCTCATGACATTTTAACAATTTATGTCACAGTCAATGCAGCAGAAACACGTCCCAAAGAATGTGCCTTACTTGTTTGTGTCTTGTTGTTTTTTTTAAATTCATTATAATTAAGTACTTTCTGACCCATTCAAAGGTTGTTGTTTTTTTTAAACAAAAGTCACAATTTACATTTCCAGTCTAAACCACAGTATTTGGGTATATAAAAACAGAAAGGTTCGATAAGTACTTCTACTGTACTCTACTCTTGCTTCCGTAAACTAACATTAGCTAGGGTCATATGACATAAAACACATCCAGACAATAGCTTCCAGAACATCAATCTCTTCTGTTGTTGGAGGGCCATTTTGGAACATTTGGTAATTTACTATTTAGGCTGATTAGGTAATTTACAGATTACTTTAAAACATTATGGTTTCAGGAAATAACATTAACGTAACTAACTTAGCCAAGATGTCCTGATAATCGTAAAAGTGACTGTAAATAAGTTCCCATATGTACGGCTTCCTTAGAAACAGGTTTCTTTTACCTTTATCTGTCCAGCTCTTCTTGTCTATGGTAGTTTTTCATCTATGTGCTAACTTCATAGCCTGCCTTGGGTCAGGCCTTTCCAGAAGGCTTTAACTAGCAAGCTAAAGCTACTTTCCCGGTGTCACATAACTTTAAAAACGACCATTTTGAAAGCTCGTCACATTTTTAACTCAAACGCATGTCATGTAAGAAAAAACATCGATAAACACAATAATATCATGCTCTTTGTTTCCTAATAAAATTATAATATGGACCGGGACAGTCTAGCTAGCCAGAAGCTAACGTTCACTACCTGCTCTGTGGTTTCGTTCTCGCTGCTGTAACAGCAACCCATCTCAGCGTCCGAGGGGCGAAACTACACAACCCCGGCTTCTCTGTTCTCCGTCAGTAACAAGCCGTGGTTCTCTTCTTACAATAAACATAAAACTTTTCTCCTGCTTGGTTTTACTTCAGCTTCTTTTAAAGGTAGGAAGCTACTGTCAACAGAAGCTCCTCGGACGAGCTATCACATGACAGCAGCACTGGTGCAACAACACAACGGCCACTTCCGGTGAATGAGAAGCAGCTGTGGCCTCCGCAACGTGACGAGGGGATTTTCAAACGTGAGTTATGTAAAAAAAAAAAATAATCAAAGAAAAGAAAAATAAACAAATATTAATAATAATAATAATAACAAATGATCGACAGGGGGAACAACATATACAAATACACAATTAAATCAAGGCAAGGCAAGGCAAGGCAGCTTTATTTGTAGAGCACATTTCAGCAACAGGGCAATTCAAAGTGCTTTACACAAAATCATTAAAACAGATAAAACACAAGTACAAACAGTTAAAAATCATAAGCATTAAAAACCGGTAAAACACATGAATACAGTTAAAAACAAATAGAAACATAAAACACAAGAAATTTAAAGAAATGAGCAGTCATTTAAAGATCATACAAATCATACATTACATTGTAAAAGACAGTTACCCAATGGTGTTGGTAATTAGATATTTTTATTTAAAAGTAAGAGGGCAAATTTAGTGAAATGCAAACACTGCAAATACTTAATCAAGTTAGAGCTGTCTAGATTCATAATACAGTGGTGCTCAAAAGTTTACATACACATGCTTAAGTTGACTAAAAAGAGGACTAAACAAAATCATGTTGGAATTTATTTTAATACCTAATTAAAAAATGAGGTAAATCCAACCTTTAAGGACACCAATTTTCTTGTGATGATAACTTATTGTAAAAAATAAATGTTCTTATTTAAATACAGGGTCATAAGTATACATACCCCTATGTTAAATTCCCATGAGGCAGGCAGATTTTTATTATTAAAGGCCAGTTATTTCCTGGATTCAGGATATTATGCATCCTGATAAAGTTCCCTTGGCCTTTAGAATTAAAATAGCCCCACATCATCACATACTCTTCACCATGCTTAGAGATAGGCATGGTTTTATTTCAGTTAGACTAATACTCTGTTTTGATTTGCATTGAGAGATGATTTATAGAAAGTATCCCATGCCTATCTCTAAGCATGTAAGAATGTGAGGATGTGGGGCTATTTTAATTCTAAAGCCAAGGGAACTTTATCAGATGCATAATATCCTGAATCCAAAATAACTGGCCTTTAATAATAAAATCTGCCTGCCTCTATGGGAATTTAACATAGGGGTATGTATACTTAGACCCCTGTATTTTAATAAGAACATTTATTTATTTACAATACTTTTATTCATCACAAAGAAATTGGTGTCCTTAAAGGTTGGATTTTACCTCATTTTTTAATTTAGGTATTAAATAAATTTCCAAAACATGATTTTTTTATTCCTCTTGTTCGATTCCAACTTAAGCATGTGTATGTAAACTTTTGAGCACCACTGTAGGCCACCACTGAGCAAAATCAAATAGACAGCAGCTGGAGAAGGAAACAGGACGAGGCATGTTGCTGCACATGTGGCAGTCTCTATGGAAAAAAGATGAAAGGATTTCTCACCGCCTCTGGCTGAGTATCTCAGAGTACCACACATGGTGCTCCTACACAACACTTACATTTTATTTCTGGTAGGCCTCACTAATTTCACAATACTGTCTGTAAATCTTTTCAAAGCTCTTCATCAAAACAGCTTACAATTCTCACAGCTTTTACAAAAAAAGAGGGAGGGGGGTTGGTTAGACAGTTGCCTGAACTTTTGCTGCAGAAATTTGTTTTGTAACATGCACTACTGTGTGAAAATGAAATGAATTAGACCGGATCATAAAGAAATGTATCACATTGACCATCTGATCTTTTTCACAGCTTCAACTTAATTTTCAAGCCAATAAAAAAAGAGTATCAAAACAAATTCAAAAGGATGTCATGGACTGAGAGTGGCATCCTCTTCATGTTGTTTCCTCGAAATTGTACAAACAGCAGTGAGAACAAATGTGCAATGTGTGCATTTGAAATGATGTGCGGTAAGAAAGACTTGAAAACAGTCATTTTAAAGTCTAGAATCTGGTTTTACCCATAGCCTAAATTCTACACGGAAAAACGGTGAGTAGCCCAGGCTGTAAGGGCTACTTCAGTGTAGGCCTATCGGTTCCTTTCTTTTTTGTGTCAAACACAGTTTGCAGTTCAGTCTATAGAACATTAATGCCAATCGCCAAACCAAAGAAGCAAATAAGCAGTGTGAGTGTTAAATGTGGAGGCAGGCACCAGTCTGATGGGGTGGGATGATGACTGGGAGGCGCCTGCCCTCTCATTAACCCCCCGTTTCCTCCACACCTCTTCGTTTACACCTAGGAGGACTACATGCCGGTCAAGTCCAGGCAGAAGAGCACCAGCTTTGCAGACTTCACTTTGTTCTTGTTGAAACCAAAACAATGCTTGTTTCTGTGCTCCGTTTTGTTTTGCTGTTTGGAGTTGCTCATGCATTTGACACCAAGGCTCCTGCCCAGCTCGGGCCGCTGTCGAACGGGTTCAGTTCCTCGGTCCGCTCGGTGTGTAAACCCATCCCGAGCACGCTGTCTCTGTGCCACGGCATCGGCTACAGACACATGCGGATCCCCAACCTACTCGGCCATGATACACTAAGAGAGGCCCAACAGCAGTCGGCGGCCTGGCTGCCCCTTATCTCCAAGCTGTGCCACCGGGACACCAAGAAGTTCCTGTGCTCGCTGTTCGCCCCGGTGTGTTTGCCGGAGCTCAGCGGGCCGATCAGCCCCTGCAGGAGCCTGTGCGAGCTCGTGCGGGACGGCTGCGTGCCCGTTATGAGCGCGTTCGGGTTCCCCTGGCCGGAGATGTTCAACTGCACCCGGTTCCCGCGCGGAACGGAGCTCTGTATCCCGGCAACCTTAGCGCAGGAGGGGCGAACGGCAGAGGAGGTCAGGCACGAGGAAGTGTTGAAAGGTCAGTGGATGGATCTGTTTCTCTTTGGCAGCTTTTAGCCTAGGCTACACTTAAAAAAAAAAAAATAAAGCTGCTGATTAATCATCACACTTATATGCTAGGCCTACAGTTAGCCTACTGTCAGCTACTTTAAATAAGCAACATTGTCACCTCCAAATCATTTTGATATGACAGCATATCCTATTATAGGCCTATATGTTGCATCCACTATAGAGTCCTATCCCTGGAACAGTATGCCCTATAATCTAGGCTTTGCAAGTGCACTACACCACAAGCATAATTATCTCTGCATGCATATTTTTGCACATGCACTAGTAACAAGAAATGTTCATTAAAGTTGGGTCTTTCAACATATGATCCTGTTCAGTACAGGCGCATAGCAAAGAATTCTTGACAAAGAATGCAAACCCTGGCATTCTTTGAAGAAAAAGATTGCAGACAGAATTCTCGACAAAGAATGCCAGGGTTGGCATTCTTTTTGGGCCCCATGGCGATTAATTCTAGTAGGCCTATCTTTGTGGGCCCTCCTCATTAGGGCCCTGTAGCCTGTCAGTCCCCCTACACCCCCAGTCGGTTACAATTCTTTACTAAACATTTTGGGATACTCATACTGCATATCAAACATGTTTGGTTACACATTTCTGTTAAAAGACAAATCTGTTTGTTCTTTGAATCTTTTTATCTCTACTATTATTATCAGTGTCTGCCTCAGCAGTTCACAATGAATCGGTCTGTAGTAGGCCTACAAATCTGGATTTGAAAGTAATATCTTTATTTTATTGAAAACACTATACCTGTTTTCTACCTCTTTGGTTCGTTTCTTGTGCTGCTGTAACAACTGAAATGTCCCCTCTTGGAGAGCAATAACATTTTATTTTATCCAATCTTATCTTGTCCAAGTAGTAGCCTATGTATGCCTCAATCCCAGAGTTTGGGCTCGAGGACAATCTGACCACCATAATATGTTTTTTACATCCCCACTGCTCCCAGCCATCTAATCCCCCCTCTTTTTTCCAACTCCCAGGGAGTGTTATCTGTGATGCTTGTAGCCTGGCGGCTGAAGGCGAAACTGACATCCAGGAAAACTTCTGTCACAGTCCATATGGTGAGAACAAACTGATGTAGATAATGTAAGCTACAAAATACATCCTTTTCTTTCTTTTTTTTCTTTTTAAATTGGAGCAGAACACAGCATAACCCTCTGTATTATGGCTCCAATTAAAAACAGGCCACAGAGAAGGTGATCTAATCCAAGAGATAGAGAGGTTGTTTTACAATGTGTCTGAAATAGCACCTGTTACCTCGCCATTAGTTCATTGACGTTGGGTTGTCAGGGCCTTTGAATAGCATTCTCTCTGTCTCTGTTTCAGCGTTTAAGATGCGTCTGGACAGTGTGTCGATGGTGGGAGGGGACCGTCAGTTGGTGCCTACGGCCCGCAGCCGCATCCTGCGGTGGGCAGGGGGAGGTGCAGAGAGGGCAGAAGGGGTTGGAGGCGCAATGGCCCACAGTGCTTTGTGGCTGCAAGAAGGAGGCACATGTACTTGTCCTGGCTTAGACTCTGCAGAGACAAATGAAGAAAGGGGGTTAGAGGAGGAGCACATGGATAAGAGACAAGCAAAAGAAGGAGGAAAGGAAGAGAAATGGGCCCAGAGAGGATGGTACCTGGCCCTGGCTCAGGCTGAAGAGGGACGACTGGTGCTGACTCGACTGGTGAGGTGGACCAGAGGGGACAAAGAGCTGAAGAAGTTCATCAGAATGCTCCTTAAACCGTCCTGTCCAGAGCTGTAGACAGGGAGTTATTGACCATTGCAGTCCTGCCCAGTGGACACTGCTCTGTAGTCATATGCAGTCTGTAACTTTGTGCTAATATCAGTAAATACTGAACAGCTAACAAATAGTTCCCAAATAACACTGAATAAATCACTTTATTACCGATTGTTAGATACAACGTCAACTAACCTTAGTTCATAGATATCTGTGAATCTGATCTGTGAATTCTGATTGATTCTGAAAAAAGGTGTTAAAACCCAAACACTCAATAACCAATAAAAACTATGTACATATGTTATTTTGAATCCCATCAACTAAAGCAGTGCATATCACTATTACTTTACCATTATTTGCGATTCTGGTAAAATAGAGCATTATGTTACTAAACTGACAAAGTGAATGATTATTAGACAGAGAGCTGGTGTCTGTGCACCTTATTGTAATTAACAATTACCCCATTATTCTGGAAATCTCACGCAGTCAGTGGTGGTAAGGCATTGCTACAAAAGTTACTACTACACATGGCATGTAAAGGTTGATATAATTCCAATTGGGATAATGTTTGTGTATTTTCTTTGGATTTTTCTGTACATTTGTGTAAATAGGAAAGCAAAATATAACCCTTGAATCAAAGTCAAAGTGTTTGGTAATGATTGCAGGGTTTTGGCTGATCTCATCACACATTTTCTATTGATACATATTTGGGTTGAAGCGTTATACCTGTAATGATAAAGAAATGTTTTGTTATACAACCTATTCTATCACAATGTCGATTTATACACATTAAGCATACACCATAAAAATAATAGACCTGCTAGTTTTTTATTGCCTCATATTTTACTATTTTGTTTCACAGCAGCTTAAGTCTCAGTAGTTTTATGAGTGAAATGTTACGAAGTCCCATCAAAAGAAAAACATTAAAAAGAAAGAGGAAATGATGTGATGTAAACAATAAATCATGTAGATTTCATTTTGATTTGGTCTCTATGTTTGCTTTTTTTTACATATATTTGTTCCTTATGTGACTCTACTGTAGGTTTTTGGTTAATTTCAATTTGTACAATTAACTTTAATTAAAAAAAATTGAATTTATATCATGTTGAGTTACATTTAATGGAAACCCATTCATTAGCTTTTTTGGGTGTGTTTGTTTTTCTTGACCTTTCTATCATGACTCAGTAAAGAAAGAAATTTGATTCCACACCTGTTGCTGTTAACTTCATATATCAAATGTCTCATACTGCCTCTCTCCCTCTCACTGTCTCCGCTCCTACCCACTGTATCACTCCTATTCTAAATATCTAAATATAGAAACTGTGTGTCTTGTCAAAAATGGGTGTTTAACAGCTGTGACGTTATGTTAATGTCAACTCTCTGTTCATTGGAAATAATTACAGGACATATACTGTCATGCATGTGATACATGAATTATTCACACCTCCAGGTCTCTTACCTTCTCTTACACACACACACACACACACAAACACACACTTCTGTCTTTCTGTGGCAGTGCCACTTTCATCTTTATCATCCGCACTGCTGCTCTGCTTTTACCAACCTTTTCAGAAAACAGGTGAGTGTGTCTGTTTTTTGTGGCACAGTAAGAGAGACTTTATTTAGATTCAAACAGTTTGTTATAACATCTGTTTTATTTGGCTCAGAAAGCCTCCAGAGTCTACGATTACCTGATGCATCCCGAGAGGCACAACACTTTCTCTCACATCTACCACAGGACTAACCCATGAATGATTGTTCTTGTGTAGTCCTCATCTTGCATAAACTAATGTGTTTAAACTATTTAGAATCATGTTAGGAAAAGATTGATTAATAAAATTGTCGTTCTAGTTTCATTCTCATAATGGTCTTTAGTATTCCCAAATATACCTCACAATGTATACCTTTTCTTTTTTCTTTGTATTAATTAGAAATCCTTTGTTAGTTGTGATTGATCTTTCAGTAGTTTTGTTGTAATCTATTCATGGATTTAAACATTTAAATCCATGCATCATTACAAAAGCACCAGGGTTAGGGACTAAATACTCAGGATCTTATTGCATTTGAATATCAATATCAGAAGGCAAAATGTCAGTGTAATGAGTACATGTTGTGTATATGTTGTACTTGTACATGCCATGTCAGTCCATGAATGTAAAAACAGAGTCGGGAGAAAGAAGTCCTTCATGTAGAGGTTCATTTAAAGGCGGCACATGAAGACATGGAATCTACCTCGTTCAAACAAAGTATAGATACAGCTTAGTTGACCATCAAGTTGATATGAACTACATAACATGTTTCAGCATAATTGAGTAAAAGTATCTATTGAATCTACTTCTGTGTGTTTTTCTTGTGCAAGCTAGGATGGTGTCGGCTGCTATTGCCCTGGCCTTCATTCCCCTCCTGTTGACAATAATTATCCGGTGCCGCTACTACTTTGTGCTGTTTTATCGGGCGGTCCTGGTCAGGATATGGAAGGACTGTGTTACTGGCCTTAGTCGTGAGGAGCGGGCTTACCAGTATGTTCTCACTCATGCCACCCCTGGAGACCCCGACAGCATCCTGGAAGCCTTCGATGTCTGGTGCAGCAAGGTGGAGTTCATCAGCAACATTGGGCCTAAAAAAGGTGAGAAGATTATTTACACTACACAACAATTTATCATCGGTTTACACCTATGAATTTGCATGATGTGTTTGTTGTGTAGGGAAGATCCTGGACCGACTGCTGATGGAGCAGAGCCCTCTGACAGTGCTTGAGCTGGGTGCCCACTGCGGGTACAGCACTGTGCGGATCGCCCGGTCTCTACCCCTGGGTGCCAGGCTCTACAGCCTCGAGATGGACGCGAGGAACGCTGCCATCGCTGAGAAAATCATCCGCCTGGCAGGGTTTGACGATGACACGGTGAGAGAACAGAAACACGGAAACACTGTGTAACCGCGATGTATTTTAGGCTTTTTGATAAAATCCCAACTGACCTGCTTACAGGCCATCATTATTAGTTTTCACATAAATACATTTTTATTTCATGTGTTGAATATGGAAAGTAATATACCTTCGAGACATTCACACGGTATGTTCTTCAGGTGGAGCTCATCGTAAATCCATCTGATGAGGTGATCCCTCGGCTTCGGTGTGACTACGGTTTGGAGAGGCTGGATTTTGTCTTCATGGACCACTGGAAGAAATGCTACCTCCCTGATCTGCAGGTGACTAGAATAAGTCATTAGAAAGGACAGATGAGCTAAGAAGGTGGTTCTCAGAAGTCTGTTTCTTTAAAAAAATAGAATATGAATGTGCTTTGGAAATAAACATTCACCTGAAATTGTACTTAAATAAATATATTACAGTTATGATCCTTCTCATTGTTACCTGGTGGAGTCCCTCAGTTAAGTGATACTGCCTCTGTGTGAGTTGCAGATGCTGGAAGGCTCTGGTCTGCTGGGAAAAGGGTCTATGATCTTGGCCGACAACGTGTTGTTCCCCGGGGCTCCAAAGTTCCTCAGATACATTCGCAAGAGCGGCCTGTATGAGTGGAAGGTCCATCGGGCCACGCTAGAGTACAGCAAAGGCATCCGGGACGGGATGGCAGAGCTGGTGTACCACGGAATCAAGTAGATCCTGCAGACTGGGATGTCACACTCTACTGGTCACACAGATTTTTCTAGCAGCAAGGGATGAATTGATGGTTATTCCCTGTTGAATAAGTTGTCAAACATAACTGTAAATTCTTACCTTAAAAAAGAAAGATTAATAAACTCACAAACATTATTTGATTTTAACTGCCAATTTTGAAAAAAAGAGAAAATTCATTAAGTATGCAAATCAAGCCCTATGATGTCATTTTTGGTGGATTTATAATAAAAATCCTTCACGTACAAGTTGTATTCTGAGGAAATTGTTTGCATTCAAGTGGGAAATGTACAGCCTGGCTCCACCGTCTTACATACTTCTGCTCAATTTCCATTTTCCTTCAAATATACGAAGGTCTGGTTGGGCCAGGCTAGGAAATGTAACCATTACCTGGAAATAAATATATATTTGGTTTGTTTTTTTAAATATGAAACGCTGTAGGGCTGCAGCTAACAATTATTTTTTATAGTCAATTAATCTGTTAATTTTTTGAGTAATCGATTAGTTGTTTTGCCTATAAAATGTCAGAAAATGGTGAAAAATGTGGCTCAGTGTTTCCCAAACGCCCAAGATGACGTCCTCAAATGTCTTGTTTTGTCCACAACTCAAAGATATTCAGTTTACTCTCATAGAGGAGAGAAGAAACTAGGACATATTCACTATCAATCCAGCGATTAATTTAAAAGTTGACCACTAATTGATTAATCACTGCAGCTCTAAAATTACATAAATTAAATTATAGACATCGGCACCATCCTAATCATACATTTAAACACCAAATTCACAAGCACCTTTCTCAGTACTGGACTTATCCCTTCTACTACTACTTCCCTTATTACCATGTTAAATTTATGTTCAATATTAATAAGAAATGAAAATGTAGACAACAGAAAAACATGGTTTCATAAAAAGTATTTAATTTAATACAAAAAAGCAAGACTTTTGTTCATTTTAGTACAAATAGTCAAAGCCTTGGTAAGCAATCCTTAAAGGAAAACATTTGAATGGACACTGTGAATTCATTTTTAAAATGACGTTCTTCAAAAGTAATGGCTGCTCTTACCTTTAACATCAAAATGTATTTCAATAACAACTGATGCATTGTCCCAACATAATACTTTTTTGCAAGTTTTTATGACGTTTTAACTGATAGTATATCTGTAACAAAAGATCAGCAGCATTCACAATACTATGAAACAGAATCTTACTATATGATGAAGTATCTGTCAGTCTCCTTTATAGGTTACAAATTATTTAGCTGACTTAACTGTTGTTTCTGCTCAGTCAGCTAAGAAGTGGCACATGACTGAAGATATGACAAGGTCAAAGTGTAAATGAGGACCACTGGGCTGATGCCTACACCCACCAGTCTCTGTGTGTGTGTGTGTGTGTGTGTGTGTGTGTGTGTGTGTG
>NC_045735.1:14295665-14296464 GCF_008692095.1 Etheostoma spectabile | reverse complement strand
TGTGTGTGTGTGTGTGTGTGTGTGTGTGTGTGTGTGTGCGCACGCACGCCAGGTAGCAACACACACACTGATGTCCAACAATGTCACTGGGCCTTCAAAGGCCAACTGCAGCCTGAAATGAGACACTTTGTGCTGGATTTATCCAAACTCCCTCTAAAGAACATCATGATTCAAGCTGGGATTCACTTATATTCTTTTCCTGTTTACACAAATATAAAAACATATCTCTGTCACAGACTGAAGGGGCAGCAGTCGTGTTTTAAATGGGGAGTAAAAATCCAGTGCCAGACAGCTTGATGGAGACTAAAATTGACTTTTGTCTTAAATCATCCATTGGTCTTGGTCTGGTCCCTCTATGTCCGCCTGACAGAAGGAAACAGAGTCAGATTAAAGACTACAATTTCTCAGTTTGGGGAGAGGAAGGCAGCTAAAAAGGAAACAACACATTAAAATCATTATCAGTGTATTAAGTACCTATGCCTTCAGTCAAGGTTCTTAAAAGAATTCCTTCCATTACTTTACCTATCTGGAACTAGCCTGCTCATGTGCACATACAGCAAGTTTGAACATTGTCTATATTTTGTTAAAAAGCAATACAGCAGCTGCCGCAAAATATCGAGAATTGGTGTGGGAGAAAATTGCTGCTTGAATCAATGCATAAGCTCTAATACAGTGTATTCATTTCTTACTTAATCACAGGTAACCTATAATATTATTGGTGAAAACTAGAATGGTATTACACCTATAATTTCATTTAGGTGCAACTGCTGCTGCTGCTGCTGCTACTACTACTACTACT
>NC_045735.1:14293078-14295655 GCF_008692095.1 Etheostoma spectabile | reverse complement strand
ACTACTACTACTACTACTACTACTACTCTCATTCTGAGGTTGCAGCACCTTGTCATTAACAGAATCATGATTTATAATCATTTTTCTTTCTAACATCTCTCCCTGGTTTGTGTCCAGGGTACTCTACGAAAACGTTTAAACACGTTTCAGAGGGAGGACACAGAGAAACTCCAGGTTAATTTGAAGAAAACCTGCTCCTGTACAGGTTAGGTTCACAGGCTCAGTTACCATAGTAACTGACTCTGAAATGGGCTGGAGTTACCCCTCTCCCTTAGGTTTGATAAACCTCCCTTTCTGAAACAGAAAACCCAGAGTTTCCCTCATCTCAGGGTTAACAAACTAAACCTGCTTTCTGTAAACGGATCCCCGCCTGGGCTGTCTACAGAGGCCGCAATATTTATTTATTTTTTATTTATTTGTTTACAGTGTTTTCGGGAAACAGGACATTCACGGATGGTGAGGAGATGTTTGCTGTATGACAAAAATGTTGTAGCCTAAAAAACGCGCGACATTGCTTGGAGCACCTTTAAAGCATCAAGCCATATGCAAACGGTACGCTCTAGTCGGCCTCAGTCGTTTCCTGTACTGCTGTATTGACTGCAGGGCAGAACAAATACTTTCTACAAATCAGAAATGCACCTCATTGATCTCGCCGTCATCAGGTGACTCGTTGTAGTCATTCATCTCATCCATATCCTGCATGTCTTCTTCATCTTCCGAGTCTTCCTCGCTGTCCTCCTCATCCTCGTCATCCTCTTCTTCTTCTTCATCATATCCCGCCTGCGCCACAGTAAAGCCAGATGACTTAAATGGAGGGAACCATGTTACCAGTGTATGTTTCATACTGTAGCATGGTGAAACTCAAAAGCAGCATTGTTAAAATGAATCTGTAGAATATTAATGGAAACACATTACCTCATAAATGGGTTTCCCAATCGGCATCAAGTTGTTGTCTTTCTCAGCAATGCTCTGCAGCTGAGATGGAGACATATGTCCATATATCACAATGTGAGCATGAAGAGAGTGAACAAAAAGGCTGTGCTTCAGTAGAGGTGTTTACCCAGGTTTGGTGCTGCTGCTCCTGCTGGTGCAGCTCGGTCTCGTCCACACAAGGTCGGTCAAGATTGAACCACAGGGACTCCGTTATCCGGGGGAAGAGAGAGGGGAACAGCGTGGACATGTCTGTCTCACGGGGACAACAACAAACACGCTGTCAACCAGCAAGCCTATGTGTAGTCTGGGTCGGGGCGTATGTGCCGCTTTTACACACCAAAACAAAGCGTTAAAACCAGTCTATGGTTAAAACCCTTGTCTACCAGAAGAGACATTGAGCCATAAAGTATGTATCGGAAAAAAAACACAATTTAAAACGTTACGGTAATTTAACGTAACACGTCTTCCAGTTTTATGACATAAAAACTCTAAAAAGCTAATTGCTAACCTAGTTGCTAATTGCAACCCCGCGAATCTTCTAGGTAAAATTATGTTGTATAAGCCATGCTATTTTACCCGTAATTAATAGCGAAATTATAAATAGTGTAAGTACCTGCCAACCTCTCGCTCCAGATTTCAAAAATTTCAAAAACAAATTTAACCGGAAACCCCTGGTGTTCCCCTGTCAATATTTCCGGAATCGTCTAGTCCCGTGTCATTTCACAATGGTTCCGCCTGGGTGGCAGCAGCAGTCGATCTAGGAAAGTGAAGCTAGAGCCAGTCTACGTCTATTAGAAATGATCTGATGAAGCAAAGATAGGTATATAAGTGTGTAATAGTTTTTTTATTTACAACTGCTTACAATCTTTACATATCACATGCTTTTTGAAACCTCTCACACTCAAAGAGCAAAACTACACACCAGTCTCTGCCTTTCACTTAGTTTTCATGCATAAAACACTTTTTTTTTTTAAACAGAACGCACAGTTCTCTACCAAATAAACACAAAAAGCTATCAAAGGTCAAATTACCTGTTTTGAAAAATGGATGCCAACAATGGACAGAGAACAATGGGAGTAGGAGGGAGAGGCAGGGGACGACAAGGAGGAAAAGTTTGTTGGAACTAGAGGAGGAGGAGGAGAACAAAGAAGAGAAGGAAGGAGAGCCATCTCTGATGGAATTAGGGCCACACCATGTGATCAGCCCCTGGTTGAGAGAATGGTGAGAATAAAGTATTTCTGATTCTGATTCTGATTCTGAGAAGCTGAAAGTCCATAATTCCGACCTGTTTTGTTGGCTTTGTTTTCTTCTATGCTACTGTTTACAACACCCTGCTACAGTCATAACAGTAATGTTTTGCGAAATGAATATTTTCTGTTTCAACATTGCATTGGTGTTTACAGTGTACTTTTTAGCCACTGTCAGCAGATTATTATCACTGTAGAACATTGTGTGGAAATGAAGATATTAGTCTATGAAAGACAAAAGAGTTTTAGATTTAAAGAAAGCGTGTACATGGCATATCCAAAAAAGGTGTTTGCCATTTGATGGAAATGCTTCATTATGAGATGTGTTGATGGGATTTAAAATGCTGTGTTTCATTTTGAAGGTGATATGAGGCATTTTGCATTTTGTGTGTGCAGT
>NC_045735.1:14292685-14293068 GCF_008692095.1 Etheostoma spectabile | reverse complement strand
GTGTGTAGAGTTTTGAAAAAAGGAGACATAGTTTTGAAAATGTGTAAAAACTGTAATAGCAATGATAAAAATTGGCATATGATACAAATTTGTCCTGATGTATTTTGTTGCATAAGTACTGATAAATATTTCAATTGATAGTGACATCTGAGAACCAGAGCAAATGTTATAAGGACATGTTCTGTCATGCTGTCTTTTTTTAAAGCTTCATCTAATTTACACTTGTACAAATTAACCACTTTAACATGCTTGTAATGTTTAACGTCGAATCAGGAGACCACCAACACAGATGCAGAAGAAACTTATCTTAAATGCTAGTTTATGAAATTTTCGGGTCACGCTGACTGTGTGTGTGTGTGTGTGTGTGTGTGTGTGTGTGTGTG
>NC_045735.1:14291022-14292675 GCF_008692095.1 Etheostoma spectabile | reverse complement strand
GTGTGTGTGTGTGTGTGTAGTGTGTGTGTGTGTGTGTGTGTGTGAAAAAGAGCAGGGTAGACCTTGAGATAAGACAAATCTTCCTCACAGCACTAAGATGTAATAAAACTCAGATTGGTGCATACACTCGACTCGTTCCTTTCTCACACACACACACACACACACACACACACCACACACACACCAGGCACACATGAGGCACTGATACACTGGCACATACTTTGGACTTTGGAAACATATCATGCACAGGTGTGTCTTTTCTAGGTTTTGTTTGGTCTTGAGAAGTCAGTAAGCGGTGACTGTAGACACCAATTTGTCGACTCATCCCTTCAAGAAGGAATCCTCACAGAATCTAAAAGGTAACATTATTCTTATCATAATTGCTTGTTGAAAATCTTCTCATTGGTCTCTGAATGTGTTGCCACATTTAGTTGTTACAAATACATGCATTTAGTTTGTAGGGTGAGGGTTTCAATTTCTGTTCAATGAAGGAAGAATACTTAAATGATTTTTCCGTTTTTCACATTCACAGTGTCTTTAGTTGCTTTCCATTGTTCCATTCCAAACTGAACGAAGACTTGCTAGAGAGGGGAAACAAATAAATCAGCAGACGGTGTTAACTTTACAGTGACGAGTCAGATGCAGATTTTTTTTTAAATATAGGCCTAGTTGTTATTTTTTATGTTACATAGCGGTTACTGAGTTATGTCACAGTGTGTATCATGTCATAAAATAAATTAACTTTAGATGTTACAGTGGGCTCAATGGGTAAATGTCTATCAGATATAATGTTGCAGTGAGTTAACCTCATTGCCTCCAACACCAACAATTGCTGTGAAAACTGTAGGCTTGGTATGAAACATTTAACTAAGTTCGCACTGGAAGTAGGCCTACTTACGTGAAATAATTAAAATACATATTACAAAAAAGCCACATGTCTATATTAGAAACAATTTTCCATTAAATAGGAATGGCAACGATTATTTGTGTGAAGACCGTCATCAGTTTGAATTGTTTTTAACTTGAACTTTCTGCCAGATCTTTTGTTTAGTTTTGAGGTGTTTTACTTCAGATTGTATTTTTGTGTACATTTTTACTCACTGTTTGTATACATAACTTTCCATCCCTCCGCAATACACTTTCTACAACCCTCTGCTTATGTATTTGAGAAAAGACTTAAGTACTTGAGAAATGTCTCTCAAGGTCTAGGTTGTTTTGTTCAAAGAAGCCTTGAAGTACGGTAGGGATTGTGGTAAAAAAACAAAAAAACAGAAAGAAAACAATCTTAAGAAACTGTTTTTTTTAGCAATTCTCTAAGGATGTTTGAAAGATGGGGCCAAAAAGTGGTTTTTCAGCTGTTCATCAAGTTACACATTTGGTTTTTTTATGTATTTGGTAACACTTTACTTAAAGGTATCTACATAAGAGTGACACGACACTGTCATGACGCAGTCATCACACATGACCCTAACCCTAACTGGGCTGACTAAGCTGTTCAGTGGAGGTTAGAACCACAAATAGAGTGATTAAATAAAGATATAAAAAATAAATATGATGTGTGACCACTCCTGATGTGTCTGTGTGATAGTGTAACCTATTTGACCGGACTGGATCGAATCTTGAAAATGGGTTGTTCAAAAGGGAAAGAAGGAA
>NC_045735.1:14290762-14291012 GCF_008692095.1 Etheostoma spectabile | reverse complement strand
GATTAGATCACGGAATCCAATCCTAGTTTTAATCTGGAGCATACCTTCAGTTTGTGTTGTTCAAAACTTGTCAGTCGGATTTGGAAAACTTTGATCCAAAAAAACAGGATTATCCTGATCCCAACAGGGGGCAGGATTTCAAGGTGGATTCCAGGAAGAAAATGTATTCAAACTTTAAAATTGGTCAAATAATATATTTGCATCATTTAGTGTATATACTTTAATTTATATTTTGCACTTGACTTGTGTA
>NC_045735.1:14288571-14290752 GCF_008692095.1 Etheostoma spectabile | reverse complement strand
CAGTGATAAAGTAGATAAAGTAGACATGGGCTACCAATTAAGCTATTCAGTACAGTAAAGTAAAAAATAAAATAAAAATGAGCTTGTCTCCATGAAACAATCCCGCAAACAGATTTCAATAACATACTAAATAATATGTTCAATTTTTCTGTCATTCATCACTGTATATTCATTTCAAAGAAACAATTATCAGAGATGGACCTATCAAAAATAATTTCTGGTGTCTCCTCCCCAGATGAAGAAGAACCCTGAAAATTCTTTATTTTGTTAACTATTGGACTTTTAGCCTTTTCTTTTTTTTAAAGACATTTTCAAAATATCCATAATGAATCTGTTAGTGTATATTTGTTTTTTATTTGTTGTGGCCCAGATGAGGGGTCATACAAGAAATCATGAATGGTAGTGGATGTTTATGTTATTTTTGTGTTTTGTCTCAAAATGAGAAACACTTGAAGTGACCCCATGTTGGCTCTTCTACCTGTTCTTTACATAGCTGGTAGCCCACATTGTGATATGTTGTCCCATTTAGAGCACTGGTAATCTCAATTTGGTAATCTTGAAAACCTTGTATCTGGATCAGGGTGATCCAGATAATGTTGCTTTGAAAAACCGGCATAAGAGTAAGATAGATAACCTGATCCTGAATGGCAAAATATGGGATTTCCAACTCCGGATTTATCTTCATGTGTTTATCTTCACTTCTACACACACACACACACACACACACACACACACACACACACACACACACACGTCCATCACTCATGCACACTTACATCACTGAGCATACTGACAACCCTACCCCACACCTTGATAATTTGGTCTCATTTTGTTTGATATTATAATTTAATTTAATAAAACTTTATCATAGTGTGTCTCCTATTGATTGTGGCCTAATATCCGGGTTATTACATGTTGTTAACACGAGCTCTGCTGACAATGCACAAACAACAAGAGTAACTACTGTTAACAGAAAAACCCAGAGACCTCACTGGTCAGGTGTGTGTGTGTGTGTGTGTGTGTGTGTGTGTGTGTGTGTGTGACTCAGATTAGAGGTTACAGGACATGCCTGTAAAACTGTTAAACCTTTGTCTGGTGTTGTATGTTGGCTGTCATCCCATCATTTGTCCTACCTGTTGATAAACAGTGTATTAATCCCTCCCTGCTGCAGAGCCATGTGGGTTGTCCTGGCCTTGCTGCTACCATTCTTCAGTGGTGCTCTGTCATTAGACAAACTCAACATGTGTATGGACGGCAAACACCACAAAGTAGACCCTGGCCCTGAGGGAGAGCTTTACCTTCAGGTGATGAACACAAATGTCCCCATCAAACATAAAACAAATAAATAGTGGGATGCTGGGAGATTCAAGTGGGTGTAATTTTTTCTTCTCATCAAAACAACGTTTTCAGTTCAACAGCATGAAGTTACCCCCCTTTCCTTTTTCTTTTTCCAGTGTGTTCCCTGGCGTGACAATGCATGTTGTACTGCCAACACTAGCACAGAAGCCCACAACGATAACTCCTACTTGTACAACTTCAACTGGAATCACTGTGGTGTCATGAGCCCCCAGTGCAAGAAACATTTCACCCAGGACACTTGCTTCTATGAGTGCTCACCCCACTTGGGACCCTGGATACAAAAAGTGTGTATTGTGCTTTCAGTCGCTCTTGTATGTGTGTACTGAGAACACTAGATGGCAGCAAACGAAGTTGAAAAGGCTTGTCAGGACAGTTAAATCTACAAATGTCATGTTGCCAATATTCTATATGATCATTGTATTACATTCTGTAATGAGAGACTTTGCAATGCGCCCTAGTTTAGTTTGTGGAAACCTTTTTATAACTCACCTGACCCTTTTTTTTTTAATTCCCCCAAGTACTTCATAAATCATAGCATTGCAACTGTGAGGGCAAGGATCAACTCATAATTTCATTCTTGAAATATATCACCTGTGTTCTGAAATGACAGATCATAGACTAATCAATTATATTTATGTAGGTGGATCAGACCTGGCGCAAGGAGCGCGTCTTGGATGTGCCTCTTTGTAAGGAGGATTGTCACCAATGGTGGGACGACTGCAAGAATGATTTCACCTGCAAGACTGACTGGCACAAGGGATGGGACTGGAGCTCAGGCGAGTACACACACACACACACACACACACACACACACACACACAC
>NC_045735.1:14277133-14287310 GCF_008692095.1 Etheostoma spectabile | reverse complement strand
TGCGTGTGCGTGTGCGTGTGCGTGTGCGTGTGTGTGTGTGAGGGGCATGAGTTTACAACATGTGTGCGTCTGTGCCACGTCTGAATGTGTCTTTGAATATGTCTTTGAATATGTCTTGTGATTGGTTAGCTGGGATGTGTACAATATGTGACCTTGGAGGACCTTAGCTGATCAAAGATAAGTCTGAGAAATACATTTAGCAATTTTTGTGCACTCTTTACATTTTTAGGCAAGGTCTGAGATAATTTATCTTGCACATTTAAAAGGACATAACAGATGCGTTAACTTTGTATTTTGAAAATGTGGTCTTACCTTCTGACAGTGATCAGACTAGCAAAGTGCTTCTCCACTTCATCTTTTTCTTGTGCTTTTATTGTATTATCTATTCATTGTTTACCTTGTGTTTGTTAAAATTGTGCTAGATAAATAAAGTGGATTGGGTTGGATTTAATTTAACATTGCAAGGTCAGCTGTGAACCCCAGGCCAGTCTTTCCCGCCTTTTTTTTTCTGCACAAAGTGTATGCCTCAAGCTCCTCTAAGAGACGTGTGGCCTTGCATAGGGATCATTTCTCACCTCATTGCAGAAGTTTGATAAATGCTGGAGCCATTATTGAGCCAATGGTTTTATTCAAACATGAACGTAACAATGTTCCAATATTTCCATGACTAGAACATACTGAAATAATAATAATAACAATAATAATAATAATACATAAATAAAATAATAACAACAATCACCATTAATTTGTCATAATCTCTTCAAACTACACAGTTTATGACCTTACACATGATTTCCCCGCTCTAAGAACTGTAGACACATAAAGAGGCTGACTGCAAGTGTCACTCATGTAACAAGACTAACAGACACTACACACTACATGTACAGCAAAATGATGTTTAGCCAGGGTTAGGTGATTTGGTCATAGAAGGGCAAAAATATTGTGCATGTCCTTAATATTATATATAGTTTCATAGCTTTCTGTATCTTGGATGATGATAGTTAGCTGATGTGAGGTACCCCTGCTAGTTTGCTTTATTTTGCTTCAAACAACATTTAGCACACATATAGTATTTAAATATGTCAGATGTCAGGTTGTGAACAATACTTAACTTCTATGTGACATAATGTGCTGACTCACGGCCCTTTGCTGCATGTTATCCCACTCTCTCTGCAACGTCGCTGTCTTCAGATGTCCTATCCAATAAATGCCAAAAAAAATCCTTAACAAGTCATGCTAACATCTTCATTTTAGAATTTTCTTGAGCATGTTGTTGTTCAGTCCAAAGTAAATGCTGTGCATATATGTTGCAATGACTTGTGACATCGGAAGAACTTTCTACAATTTGAACTATTTTAGTATTATGGTAAAGCATACTGAAAATGAGAGTGTTTTTCATTATGCCCAACATAGTTAATTAGACAAAAAAATCTGGTTCTATGATTGAAGTGTGTGCCATTTGTTGCAAAAATTTGATTTTGATAATGCTATATGAAGTTCTGGTTTCAGTGCTTCATTTTGCAGGCTACATGAGGTATTTTGCAGTTTGGGTGTGTTTTGTGAATGGAATGGACTGTTTTTTCATATAGCACTTTTTCAGTCTTAACAACTATTCAAAGCGCTTTTACATAGTACAGAAACCACTCACACACATAAATACACTGTGGCCAAGGGTGCCGTACAAGGTGCCACCTGCCCATCAGATAAACACTCACGCACAAATGTGAATTGTGTAAAGTATTTTTGATAAAAAACAGCCTAGTTAGCAAAGTTGTGTTTTAGCATTTGGAAAAAACTGTAATTGTTATCAAATTAGTTGTATTATGATGTGACATTTTGCAACACACTTTTACAATTCCATGCAGACATATTGTTTAGCCACATACTTTTCAGTTTTTTACAGTCAACTCCCACACAAGCAGACACACACAAGCATACACAGTGTGATGCCATGGTCAGAAATAGATTTAGGATTGCTGCTGTCCCTGTGGCTATTTATACACAACTTTTCTGAGGTCAATGACAACACACACACACACACACACACACACACACACACACACACACATACACCACCCTGGCCAACTCTTACCTTCTCTCCTCACTTTAACTCTAACTCTCTCTTGCTCTGTGTGTCTGTGTGTGTGGTGTGTGTGTGTGTGTGTGTGTATGTGTGTGTGTGTGTGTGTGTGTCTTTTCAGAGTTGGAAAAAGTAGGCCTACTTGCATCTTTTACTCATGTAGTGTTCTTTTGAATGTTTGTGTTTTGAAATGGCAAACATGTGACTTTATGTTAGATTGTTTTTTCCTATGCAGAGATCTGTGCTCAGTGCATTTAAAAAGTGCCATTTTGAATTGTAAAATGTGTGTAAAGCAGAAAAGGTGTTTAGACTTTTGGAGACTTGAGAAGAAGTTTTGCTCTCTGTGTGTCAGTTTAAATAATTGCATGCATGTCATTTTAGTGTGTACGTAAAAATTATGTAAAACTAGTAATACCACAGAAGTCAAAGTCCTGCATTTATAAAGTATGCTATTTAAGTATTATGAGAAAATGTACTTAAAGTATTAAAAATACTAAGAAATATTAAGTACTCAAAATGAGCAATGTCCCCTTTCAGAGTGTTACACAATATAATATATAATCATATACAATATAATTATATGATCAAATTATTGGATTATTATAGATGCATTAATGTGTATAAAGCATTTTTAATGTAGGTGGTGAAGGTGCCTCTACTTACAAACCTCCTTACCCTTGTGGACATTTGTGTCCTCTCAGGACATCAAGGGGATGCATGGTTAATTTATTTAGTACTGGGTAATTAAATCTGTAGCAATAAATTATATTTTATTTGTCAATTGTATCTTTGTAAAATCTAAATCTGCAAAGAAAGTAGTAGGCTAGACCCAAACTAAAGCCGGCAGATAAATGTTGTGGAATAAAATGTCTTTGAATGTGGTGGAGTAGGAAGCTGCATAAAACTAGAACTGCACAGTAGACACTTTTCAGATTTGATTTGATTTATTTAATTGTAACAAGAATGCCTTACACGTGAAAAGACATTAAATACAATCGAGGATTATAACACAAGAAAGTCCAGGATTTAGTTCCATTGTGGTTCTCAACACATCAGGACAAGACACTTACAGAGTGTGTTGTACATATTGACATGACATAAAAACATTTTACTTAAATAAATAAAATAAAAAAACGGCCATTTGCCTTTTGTTCTATTCCGCAACTCACTCCAGTAATCAGGGCTTGACTGTCTTTTTAATTTGCCGATCTAACTTGTTCCACTTAACTGCCTCTATACAGGCAAAGGTTCCTTTCCCTAACACTGTCATAAGGACACAGGTCAGATATGCTGCCACACGTGTAAATATTGTGTGTGTCCTTTACCACTACCAAACAACATTTCATAGATCAGGGTCAGTCCAAATTATTTATGGTGTCAAATCAAAACAGACATGATCTCATGATACTTTACAGCCCGAGTAAGATAAGATAGACTTTATTAATCCCACACTGGGGAATTTCAAAGGATCAAACATTGTTCTTCATCGTCACAAACATGTGTATGCTACACATACACACAGTACAATGTAGTGAAATTGTATTAGGCTACTGCACTTAACCCATCCTAGGTATTGAGAGCAGTGGACAGCTTTACACACAGCGTCTGGGGAGCTACTTGGAGTTCAGTGTCTTGCTCAAAAATCTACAGACATCAGAATGACACAAATAGACATTATATAGACACAGGAGAAAAAATATACAGAAAGTATTATAATAAATAGAAAACATATAATTAGTAATAATGATAATAATAACAATACTACTACTAATAATAATACAAACATATAGAGTAGGTCTAGACCACATTCTGTAATTTACAGAGACCCGACAATTCCTCCAAGATCATCCATGTGGTGCATTTCCTCCTCTCCTTCTCTATTTATCCATCCCAGTCTCTTTATCCCTCCATCCCTCCTTTCCAGGAAGCTCTGTCAAGCTAGCTGAAGATACACAACAGGAAACAAACTGTGGGCGACTCTGCCCATGAAATAAAGTGTCTCAGTGTAATGTTGTCAACACGATGTTTTATTCTGACGGTTCTAACAGGAAATGTTTGTATTGACAACATGTCGATGTGACGCGTGTCGTCCCCGCTGTTGCTCCCCAGTCTCCAGGGTGGATTTGCATACCCTGATATCCGTGGGACTGGGAAGCGAAAGAGGACGGTGGCGATTCTTTCAGGAACTGAGGAATCAACCACGAACAGCGCAATTTAACAAAGTTACAACTTTTAGCCCGGTTGTCGGTTGTCTCGAGCCTTCTTACTTCGGTCGGAAGAAAAGTTTACGCTACTTTCTCTGCGCTTCTTACACTGGATTATTTTCTAGACTGGAGGAAGGCTGGGAGGTTCTCGGAGAAGTCTGGAAGCAGTTTGAGTTGAACCCGGTTTGAAGGGCTGTGGCCATGGCCGGGGGTGGTGGTGGTGGTGTTTGTCCGTTGGGGCCCGCACCGCCGATGTGGTATCACCGGGACCTGAGTCGAGCGGCGGCCGAGGAGCTGCTAGCCCGGGCCGGGAGAGACGGCAGCTTCCTGGTGCGGGACAGTGAGAGTGTCAACGGGGCTTACGCTTTGTGTGTACTGTAAGTAACTTAATCGGAGAAAATAGAAGCTTGTATGAACTGTTCCCTTGTGTGTGCGGCCTCATTTGGCTTTGTTTACCAGAAAAGCGTTGTAGCATTGCCAACGTTTTTAGTTAAAATGATATTTTAAGGTAGTTTTTCAGCTAGCACATGTCTTGTATATTGTTGTGTGTGTGTGTTAAAGTCACTATAGTTTGTTACACTGCCAAGCTACCCACGCTTTTCCAAGTTGTACACAAACTTTCCTGCATCGTTTGATCAAATTTTAGGCTGACGTTAGTTGACGACTGCGTTAAACAAGGTTTCAGCTAAACACATATACTTTCTCCTGGAAGTCAGTGAGTGGCAGAGAGAGACTGTCTGTCTGCCCAGCAGTAAAGCTCCAGCATGGCACAACACTTTAGGGCTGTCCCTGTCTGTCTTGTGTCTGATGTGGTTGTCTGCAGCGTCGTTTTTACAGGGCACTGAAACGGAATGGTGGTGGAGGCATCTACAGGGCTTCATCAGTGGTAAAACCCGGCTGGTGTTTTAATTTAATGCTCATAGGCTATAAGATCAAAGCAGCTGGACTAGCTGAGTAGTTACACATACTATCTTCTTGCATAGTATAATATCATGAAATGACAATAACCTGTATGTCAGAGCTTCTCTATTTAGAGAGAGAAGGGCATGGTCTTCTCTCTAAACGAAGTGATGAAACACCCACCCTCATTTACACGAGGGGGATATTGCCACCAATCACCCCCATGTTAAGCAAGCAACATAAACAACCTCACCACCTGCTGACTTGACTAAAAGGACGTGTATCCCTACTCTGTGCACCCCATAGTAGATGACCAAGCTTCAATACACAGACCACCAATGCTGCCAGCATTGTGTACACTTGACAGTAACTCAGGCAAGACCCTGGAAAAGGGATGTTAAACTTCCAAATGGCCACAATGTCTCACAAGCCCCCCAGCTCCCACACATGTGACATGGTAGACCTACTCTGACATTGACTCGACCTACATACTCTGTCAGATAGTTTACCCCATGCTGAGTAACTGTTTAAAGGCTTCGTGTTAACACCAGGGTGGTAAATATAGTTCTTTTTTAATAATGTTTAACTATCTACCAGCTACTGACAAATAATTAAATTCACCACACTCAATAGAAATTCATTATTTTGTTAGAAAGGCTTGTTCTCATGTAAACAAATTCTACTCCTTTTTTCATATAAGAACCGAGGAACCTATTTTGGCTCCTGGGTTAATAAAATAAATACTGGTGACAAAAAGTTATGGATGCACTAAGTCAGTAGGTCACTCTATGATCAACAACATTCCTCACATCCATGCATCATCCGTTTCCGGATATATTCCTGCCTTCACCTCTCCCTTCCTCTCCCCTTTCACCTTTCACATCATGGACTTTGTTTAATCTTAGAAAG
Organism: Etheostoma spectabile; assembly: GCF_008692095.1. Lineage (NCBI taxonomy): Eukaryota > Metazoa > Chordata > Actinopteri > Perciformes > Percidae > Etheostoma > Etheostoma spectabile. The sequence continues at coordinate 14,281,217 of NC_045735.1, read as the reverse complement.
TTTCCTCTCTGATAACTTAAGTTTGTTATAGAGACTGGATTTAGTCAAACTTTGCTGACAAACAATGTTACTCCTTTTTACCAAGGCGTTTTGCCTCCACACAAAGTTATTAAAGAAGTAACAGTAGCATGACATGGCAAAAGTATTCCCCCATCTAATCAGTGTTGTTTGATCAATATGACCGAAACAAGCTGTCTGTCTTTATAAATGAATATTTTTGAGAATAGGAATGACTCAATGTTTCGCAACAACTTCTGGAGATGTAGAGGAAAAGATGCAAGCATTTGACTATTATTCTTGTCAACGTGTGCTAATATTACTCAGTATAAAAAAGGAAATGAAATCTGAATCAGATGTGTTAAAAAAGTCCTCACTGCTGAATGGCACACATATTTTAGTTTGTAGGGCTGGGATGATATATGAAATTTTCTGCTTTCGGTCCGTTTTGCTGGAAACGGATATGATGTAGTTGCCATCAGCGTTACCGTATAAATGGAAAATATTTTGGTGAATCATTGGTAAAATATATATATATTTATATATGTGTATTATATATATATATGTGTGTGTGTGTTGTGTGTGTATTATGTATGTTATATTGTGTATATGTACACTACCGTTCAAAGTTTGGGGTCACATTGAAATGTCCTTATTTGAAGGAAAGCACTGTACTTTTCAATGAAGTAACTTTAAAACTATCTTAACTGAAGAAATACACTCTATACATTGTAATGTGGTAAAGACTATTCTAGCTGCAAATGTGGTTTTTGTGCATCAATCTCATAGGTGTATAGAGGCCCATTTCCAGCAACTATCACTCCAGTGTTTAATGGTACATGTGTTTGCTCATTGGCTTCAGAAGGCTAATTGATTATTAGAAAACCCTTGTGCAATCATGTTCACACATCTTAAAAAACAGTTTAGGTCGTTACAGAAGCTACAAAACTGACCTTCCTTTGAGCAGATTAGTTTTCTGGAGCATCACTTTGTGGGTCAATTAAACGCTCAAAATGGCCAGAAAAAGAGAACTTTCATCTGAAACTTGACAGTCTATTCTTGTCCTTAGAAATGAAGGCTATTCAATGCGAGACATTGCTAAGAAATTGAGAGTTCCTACAACGGTGTGTCTACTCCCTTCAGGACACACACAACGGCTCTAACCGGTAGAAAAAGAAGTGGAGGCCGCGTTGCACAACTGAGCAAGAATAAGTACATTAGAGTCTCTAGTTTGAAACAGACGCCTCACAGGTCCCCAACTGGCATCTTCATTAAATAGTACCCGCAAACACCAGTTCACACCTACAGTGAGAGGCGCTGTGGGATTCTGGGCTTCAGGGCAGAGTGGCAAAAAAGCCATATCTGACTGGCCAATAAAGAAAAAGATTAAGATGCAAAAGAACACAGACATTGGACAAGGAAGACTGGAAAAAAGTGTTGTGACGGATGAATCCAAGTTTGAGGTGTTTGGATCACAAAGAGAACGTTTGTGAGATGCAGAACAAAGAAAAGATGCTGGAAGATGCCTGACGCCATCTGTTAGCAGGGTGGAGGTAATATGAATGGTCTGGGGTTGCTTTGGTGCTGGTAGTGGGATTTGTAGAGGGTAAAGGGATTCTGAATGAGGGGCTATCACTCCATTTTGCAATGCCATGCCATACCCAGTGGACAGCGCTTGATTGGAGCCAATTTCATCCTACAACAGGACACACCTCCATTGTGCAGAACTATTTAGAGCAGAAGCAGCAGCTGGTATTCTATCGGTAATAGAGTGGCCAGCGCAGTCACCAGATCTGAACCCCATTGAGCTGTTGTGCGAGCAGCTTGACCGTATGGTACGCAAGAAGTGCCCATCCAACCATCCAACTTGTGGGAGCTGCTTCTGGAAGCGTGGGGTGCAATTTCTCCAGATTACCTCAACAAATTAACAGCTAGATGCCAAAGGTCTGCAATGCTGTAATTGCTGCAAATGGAGGATTCTTTGACGAAAGCAAAGTTTGTATAAAAAAATCTTATTTCCAATACAATCATTATTTCTAACCTTGACAATGTCTGACTCATTTTCTATTCATTTCACACCGTATGGTGGTGATAATGTGACTTTTCAGGAAACACCAATTTGTTTGGGTGACCCCAAACTTTTGAACGGTAGTGTATATATGTATGTATGTATGTATATGTATATATATATGTGTATGTATCTATATATATATATGTATATATATGTATGTATGTATATATTTATATATATGTGTGTGTGTGTGTGTGTGTGTATATATATATATATATATTTATATATATATATAGATTATAGGGAAAAGAATCAATTAAAGAACCTATTAGTTTGGCGTACTGGATGCTCAGGGCCGATGTCTTTACCAGGTCCTCCTGACTTTGAATATCATCTTTTTTGTCTCGTATGCTTTAATTTTCTAAACTGTCTACCAAAACAAAGTCATACTAGCTGGTTTTAATTCACCTTAGCTGGTCCTGTAAACGTTTATTAGTAAATACATATTTGTTAAGAGATACAATATCTTCCTCGAGCTGAAATAATCATTGTATTGTAACCTCTTGTAAAGTTTTAGGCAATTTTCTGCAATTCTGTTACACATGCTAATTTTAACTGCTTTTAAACAGGTGACCTCTTTTAGGTCCCTGCATAAGAAACATGTACATTACTAAATGTTTCTTTTTAGCTGAACATTGCTACTTGACACGGCTTTTGTTATGCTTTCCCTCAGGACTTACCTTACACAGACATATGTACTTCCCTTTTGTGAGATTTGGCGAGATCAGTGTTTTTAGGAAGTGTTTCCACTCTGCTGTAGTCTGAGAATAGACTGGTGGAAAGAGTGTTTGTGCTTGTGACTTTACAGAAGCTACTCTTGGGCCAGTTTGTCTTTTGGCCTTTGTTTTTCACTTCCTTAGTAAACATTTAATTTTGCATATATGAGTTTTGTGTGTCTGCATGCAGACTTTTTTTTAGGAAGTGACCACTTTTACCTGCTTACTGAGTGTGTTTAGTATTTGGATTTGAGTAAAAGTAAGCCTATCTTATATTTGTGTAGTAGGCTGTGTTAGATTGTTGTCATTCACTGCCACAGTGTGATTACATTTTGAAATATTTATAAAAAATAGCTTTCTAGCCAGAGAATTTCTCTTATGGTTCCAGCTGCAGTGCCACATTTTTAGATTCCGACGAGAGAGGTGAGGCCATGTGTTTAATTTAATCACGTGTGTATGCATCAGTGTGATAACTTACCACAAAGATATTGAACTGTTTCCTATTTTTCGTGTCTGGAAGATATTTTTTATTCTTAGTGCAGCGCGTCTAAACATGTCAGGGTTCAGGCATGGCCCTCTGTGTTTCTGTGTGTGTTTGAAACCTAGATGTTTCTGAGAAAACATTCCTCACCAGAAAAGTGTGTGAGTGGGTGAACGTATTGCCTTTGTGGAGTTAGTGGGTTTGGGAATTTTTTTTAATGTATACCTTTTCTTTAAATAGCCAGTTTCCAGGTTTGTGCATATATTTATAGCATATTGTATTTGTACAGTCCTTCATTGCATTGTTTTGTGATCACATATTAAATGTGATGAAAATGTACGATAGTGTAGAAATGTGTTGTGATACAGATGGGAAGCCTTTCTCCTATGTGATTGATTTAATATAAATAAGGGTAATGTTATTTTCAGCCAGTCAATAGAGTGTGTTGAAACACATACAGTTAATAATGCGGAGTCTAGATTGCTAAACTGACCTGCTGCACTTGAGGTTGAGGTTGGATGAGACAGAAGAAGAGGAGGGGGCACTCTAAGCCAAGCCAGCAGGTCAGAGGGAGTCAGTGGGGCAGTCATTACAAGACAGATTGTTGTTACACAGAAACACACACACACACACACACACACACACACACACTGAATGCTTTGGGTGTCTATCCCATAGATTTCTCAGTCTCCCTCCCCCTGTTATAAATTTGCTTCTACTGAAACAATAGTATTTACTCCACAGACCTGCAGAGAATCTCATCAGCTGCCAACGGAAGACACACACACACACACACACACACACACACACACACACACA
>NC_045735.1:14273988-14277123 GCF_008692095.1 Etheostoma spectabile | reverse complement strand
CACACACACACACACACACACACACACACACACACACTCCCCCACTACTGTAGACTGCAGTGTGACTCCAGTGTATGGAATCTGTGCCACAAGACCTACTAAAATGCATTGTGTATATAATATGACAGAATTAAATGTGGATAGGATTTCAGAGTTCACATAGACAAAAGGAACAGTTCATCCCACTGACTGAGTTTACTGCTTGGCCTTGAAAGGCATGAGCAAATATTTATCAACTTTAGACAGTTAAGTGTGACCAACTGCTGAAGTCATGATATATGGAGCTATTAATGAGCTGTACATAAATCAATTTAACGAGTAAATTTATGTTGTCAGTGTCCTGGTGGGGATTTATCTGGCTAAGTCTCATATTGTTTAACTCTGACAATGTTGGTTCAAATCTGTGCCAGGAACTTTGTTGCATGTCTTCCCCCCTCTCCTCTGTGTACTGTCCGATAAAAGCAAGAATACCTAAAAACAAAACACACAAAAATGAATGTATTTATTGGTATCTAAGCCACTGTAGCAGAAATTGGTGATACGCAGCTTGTAAAAACAGAATTGCCCTCAGTAAGGAAATAGTTCAAAGGTTACAACACAGGGAGAGCAAATTAAAAATGCGTCATCAATTATTTCCAGATGCACTGGAAATAGTTTTAAATTGACAGCCTGACACTACCCAAAAATGTTGATTTGATTTTCTTATGCTGCCAACCCATTGTGCTACTGGTGATTTTGAGAACTCATGTAATCGCCAGACCCATGTTGAGCCCTGGTTAGTACTGAATGTGAAACCAGGTTTGATGATCTGTGTGACCCATTACTACAGAAACAAATGTTTATTCCATGTCGCTATGTCCTTCTAAGAAGGGAAAGAATAACATAACTAATTAAAAAGCTAACTTAAATGTGACGCTTATGCTCAAGTCTAAAAAAAACTTGCTTTGCTTCTTATAAAGTTACTTCAGTTGCATATTTTAATCCAGTCCATGTTTTAGTTGTGCGTTTAGCTGTGGGACACTGACCTGGAAAGACCGGAAAAACAGCTGAGGGGTCAGAGCAGGATGAATTCCCAAAAGGGATTTATCCTTCCCTCAGTTTATACAGTGTATACACACATAGTGGAAGTAATAAGAACAGTATGACCAGCACTAAAAGCATTACTTAGGTGTTTTGCGTAAGCTGCTGGGCTTACACCCACACATCTAAACAGATGCACAACCATAACACAGGCATCAGTATACACACCAACAGACATAAGCCACACCATTTGCTTGGCAAATTGAACATTTTGTGTCCGGTCCACTGAGCAGACATAAAGTGCGGACATGAAAATCATTCAATTCCAGCTTGTGGCTGCAGGCGTGTAGTCACAGCTGTGCCATCACAATGACAGAGCATTGATCTGCAATTGGTTGAGGGGAAAAAAAGCTTGTGTTCAAGTTGGGTTTAACCAAAAATGCAATTCAGCCTCTGAAGTTTGATACATAGTTTTTGAATGAAAGAAACCGTACAAATTATGTGAGTGATTAAAGGAAAGACTAGATCTTCAGTGATCTTACAATTTGGTTTTTTTGTTCTTTAGTTTATACTATCACTGTTACTTTACAATGTATAAACACTTACTTCAACTCTGTTCCACTCTACTGTATCATGCTACTGTAAGGATAAAGCCCGCTCACAACTGTGACAGACAGCAACAGGTTGAAGCTCTCTACAGCGTCTAACCCCCCCCCCACTCTCATACATGTACACGCCCCTACCCACTGAGGTTAGGTATAAGAGAATAGTAGTAGTGTGCATGTCGGCTGTGAAAAGTTTTTTTGTTTTTGAATTTTCGTTGTTTTCTCCTTTTCTTCTTTCTCTTCTCTCTCTTCTCCCATTGTCTGTTTTTCACTCCATTTGCTCCAACCTTCTGACTTTCCTTTCTTCCTCTTTGGTGTCTCTTTTTCTGTAGGTTTCAGAAGCATGTCCACACATACAGAATCCTCCCTGATGAGGACGGATTTCTGGCTGTACAGGTAGAGAGAAAACACACACACACACATACACACACACACACACACACATCGCTGAGGTCAAGTGTGACCAAAAATGTATTTGCTTCAGTAGCAGCTGGCAGGCAGATATGCTTTTGTTGGCTCAAAGCTCTCTCTCTCTCTCTCACACACACACACACACACTCTAACAGCAGCCTCTTTGTGCGTTGTGTCCAACAGCTGTGAAGTCCCCACCGTCCACACACACACACACACACACACACACGCTCTCTCTCTCTCTCACTCACGCAGACACAGAGACACACACGGTGCTTTAGACTATCTGTGTGGCCACATATCATACATCTGCTATGTTTACCAAAACAAAACATAAGTTCTTCCTGGTTTAAATTATATTTAGACCACTGGGTCATATTTGCTTACACAACATTACATGTGGAACAATAGGGGCCACCAGGGATTTTAACAACATGACTACTTCTAGCCAAATTGTTTGGGTTTCATTTGTATGTGCATAACTTTCCCTGTCTCTTGGTGTATCTCTCCTTGAATATTCTCCTCCCTCTTCCTTTCAGACATCTCAGGGTGTGCAGCCTAAGCGATTTAAGACTTTACCAGAGTTGGTGCTGTTGTACCTACAGCCCAGCCAGGGTCTGGTCACCACCCTTCTCTATGCTGTGGACAGAGAGGAAATGGCTGTCAGCGATGATAGGGACTATTCAGGTATCCCCAGAGCCCATACAAGCACACTTGCATGCTATGGGCCCTATCTTGCACCCAGCGCAGCGCAAAGCCCGATCCAAGTGTCAATTTTCCATTCAGCGCCCACGTCGTTTAAACAGCAAATGCACCTGCGCCAAACTTTGCGCCCATGGGCGTGCTGGGTGTGTCCAGGTGAATTCTTTGCGTATTTCCAATCTTAAGGAAGTGGGACGTGATTGCGCGGTTGACCAAAAAAAACTGGTCTCAAGTCAACAGGGCAGCATTTCATTGTTATTTTAAAAGCAAATTAGTACACTATGCTTGGTACACACACACGGAAATGCATCAGCACAAAAACATGCAAAAGATTATAAATAACAATATGACGGTGATAAATCTGCCATCATAATAGCAATGCGCCAAGGTACAAACG
>NC_045735.1:14271379-14273978 GCF_008692095.1 Etheostoma spectabile | reverse complement strand
TTAAAGGGAATGGGAGATGACACTCTGATTGGTTTGTTGCATGTTACACTCAAAACACACATATGAATTATTGAAGACACTAAGTACAACCCTTTTGAACCATGTACACAGCCCCTTTTTCTGCCGTCAAACTAGCAGTAATGGATTTGGAGACGCCCTAAAAGCACTTGTGCCAAGCGCTTCACGCCATGCACTTAGATCATTAAAATAGGGCCCTCTGTGAGTGTCTTTCTTTTGTCACATGTTAACGCTCCTAATCTGTGATTGGTAGATGGGGAAGATGAGAAGCCACCCCTCCCCCCTCGCTCTGCCTCCACCTCCACTCCCCCTGGAGCAGAAACACCACCAGACAGGTACAAAGTCTCTGAAGACTTTCTTTATTGTGTCCAGTTTACAATAATACTATGTAACCGCTGAGAAGCAAATCACAAACTACCCCCAGGGATTCTTAACCAACATGTTAACCATGTAGTATTCACACACCACCATCTTTTGAAAATACACACACACACACACAAGCACACGACCGCAACACACACAGAGGAAGGATGTTGCTTTGCTTTGAAAGCGATTTATATCAGCTCTGCTCACAAAAATAGTATCAGAAGTATCGGTGATTATATGAACAAACAAAAACATTTACAGAACTGTCTACTGTCACTGATTCTACCACATGGCATGCACACATCATGCAGTAAATATGGTTACATATTAATATCAAACTTAAAAAACACTCTCACATGTCTTCATTAGCAGACACACACACACACACACACACACACACACACACATTAGTGTCTTCCCTCAGACTATTGTGAAGTTAGTTAGGTGGCTGAATTCACTATTCTAATATTTAAAGGGTAAAATTTTCCCAAAGAGATGAAATAAGGACCAAAAACGAATATGTTGCAGTAAACATTATCACAGTTTGAACTGTAGATGAAATCTATGAAGCTACATCCTGCTTTCTGTCACAGCGACCCTCACTTGTACTCAGTTGTCATGGAAATCCGCTGTGATACTTTCCACTTACGATTAATTAAATTATCCTAAATGAGTACAAAAAACATCATGGTCTGAAACATTAAAGGAATAAGACATCATCTTTTCATTTAACTCAACACTTTTAACTGTCTGCTGGTTTACAGACTTTGCATGTTAAAGATAGGGCTTGGTACAGGAAAATGTATTTAGCTTACACGGAAGCCACAGTCTAGACCAAATCAAAGGATCGTAATCACAAAAGTTTTACTTGCAGATGCTACACCAAAAAGAGGGTTTTATTTAGCTGTACTAAAATTCTTTTTTAAATAAATCTCACTGGAGGTATTATACAGTATTTCTGTAAAACCAAAGAAGGAACCGTGTGTCTTTTTGTCTTAGAGGAAGTAGAGAATGCAATATATCTGCAATATTGATACTCACTGTTTTAAGTTGTTAGTTTTAGTAGTATTTTAGCTGAACATTTAAAGATATATAAATAACAGTAATAGAAAAAAAGTAGCATAAAAGCAATAGAAACACAGCAAGCAAATTATGTGCATGTGGTGAAGATGGTTATACATAACTCATTGGACTGTATCTTAATTTGTTTTAGTGCTCCAGCAGCTAATGGCCTGAGCACAATCTCCCATGAGTACCTGAAGGGCAGCTATGCTCTGGACCTAGAGGCAGTCAAACAGGGAGCTTGCGCCCTGCCTCACCTCAACAAGACACTAGTGGCTTCTTGCAAACGCCTTAATGGGTAAGGACACCCCAGCACATCTGTAGACACACATATTCCACAGACCCACAATCTCTTGGTTCTTTTATAAATGTGCTCGTCACAATGCTTTTAGTCACAATGGCACATGTTGCACATTAAAACAAACACAAATCTAAACACAAAATAAACTTGATGACAATGTAACAAATATAACTGAATCACATGATAATTAGTCATCTGTAATTCATTATGCAACCATACGATGCAGACAAATATAGTAAACATCGGATGTCTTATAGATGGATCTATGTGTAGTAAGCTGTGGATCTCTCTGTCTGTTTCCCCATATAGGGAGGTAGATAAGGTTCTGTCTGGTCTGGAGATCCTGTCTAAAGTCTTTGATCAGCAGAGTGCTTTTATGGTCTCCAAGATGATCCAACAGGTACGCATCTGTGTCCCTTTGTATGTTTACATGTCTTAAGTTAGAATGGAAGCAAGTGGAGGCATTCTGAGAATATACATTTTTTCACAGATGATGGAATATGTGACATAATGTCCTTAAGTAACAAGTCAATACTTCTGTTTAAGCCTTGCTAACTAGTAAAGCTTGTACATAGAGCAGCCAATCAGAATAGGTGACATAGATACAAGTTCATAAAAAATATCTATTTAATTGTTTTAACACATAGTGGGACCTATACATACTTCCACCCCATTCTTCTTTTCAAACTGCACAGCTTGTATGGGTTATAATTGTTATTGTTTTTTCCTTCATCAGTCGGTGAACCATGGTGGAGACCAAGAGTTGGAGAACCTTGTGACCAAGCTGGCAATTCTCAAAGACCTGCTGTCCTCCATAGAGAAGAAGGTACACACACACACACACACACACAC
>NC_045735.1:14261829-14271369 GCF_008692095.1 Etheostoma spectabile | reverse complement strand
ACACAAACACACACACACACACACAGGGTGTGCTACAGACGCCTCAGTGGAGCTGAGCCACCAGGATGCAGAGGTGTGAAATAAAAGCATACACTTTACAACTCCACTGTCCATGTTTTGGAGCTAAATTCTTTTTGGCTGTATTTTCATCATGCCCAAAAAGATTCTAGCACAGTGTTCCTCGCCAATTACCCTTTTTGCTTTAATCCCTGATTTGAAAGTCCTGTTTGACTTGCTCGGCCTTTTTAATAAGTGACACCACTTTTACTCAGACTTCATTTGTAAGAAGGGGCTTTAGCTGCCTGGGAAGGAAATGACCTCAATGCAATCAGGCTGCATGTCTTAACTCATGTGATGTCACTGGCTCCACCTTCTCTGCTCCTGTTAGATCACATTTAGGAAATGGGAAACTGTTTGAAACACTGAAGCTGAAAACAATACTCTGTGTGTGTGTGTGTGTGTGTGTGTGTGTGTGTGTGTGTGTGTGTGTGTGTGTGTGTGTGTGTGTGTGTGTGTGTGTGTGTGTGTGTGTGTGTGTGTGTGTGTGTGTGTGTGTGTGTGTGTGTGTGTGTGTGTGTGTGTGTGTGTGTGTGTGTGTGTGTGTGTGTGTGTGTGTGTGTGTGTGTGTGTGTGTGTCCTCTCATTTCTTTTTCCCTCTTTAATCGTTTTCTTGTTCTTTCTTTTAATTGTGGTTGCTCTTCCCTTTCTTTTTGTCACCTCAGGCTCTGAAAGCTCTCCAGGACATGAGCTTGGCCTCGCCATGCACCCTTCCTCCTCTCTCCATGCGTCATAGCAAAGCCATCCCTGTGCAGGCCTTCGAGGTACAGCTACAAACACACACACACACACACACACACACACACACACGCACACACACGCACACACACCACCTTCGCACTCATAAAGACACACATTGTATTCGTGGCAGTCTCTCTGCAGGGTGATAGGAGTTCCGTATTAAGGCAGTTCCAGTTTCTTGCTTTGGACCTTGTATTGGAAGTGCATCAACCAAAAACTGAAACTATTTTTACACCCTTTAAATAATCAGGGAAAGGTAATGTGAAAAATACCTGTATTCATAGCAATTTTTTAAGTCAACTATTTAAGACACTCAATGATCTCAAAGCCAAATTGCCCCTATGGGACATTAAGCTTGAGTCCACTCTATAGTCAATTTAGGTACACACCTTTTTAATCAAAATCTTAAATCTTTCATATTGCCTGTTTTATGACAGAAAAAGGAACTCCGGCAATGGATAATTTTTATTATTATGTGTTGATTTTAGACTGGAGGCAAACCTGAGATCTGTTGTAGAATGCTGAAATGCCTGCAAATTTTATTTATGAAATGCTACTATCAAGGGATGTTGGTTTTGTTTCACAGAGTACAGACTGAGCCTGAATTACAGTAAAACAGTGTGTGAAGTCATATCCTCAACACACTGCCAGAACTTTGTCGGCAGAATGTAAGCCGACAGAAATGTTTGTAATGCACTTCCAGTGGCATCCGCAGTGGCTTTGTCATAGTATAGGGTATTTGTCACTTGTGGTATCATGCTCCCATTCACAACGATTATGCATGTAAATGTGCATCACTAAAATGTTGTCTATTGCTCATAAGATTATAGTATATAATATAATTATATGTTATATAATTATTTTGAAAGTGTGCCAACAACATAACTTAAAGAGAAAAACAATGGAAAAGTCAGAATAACATGAAAGAGTCATAGTAGGGTTGAAGAGCTCAAATTAAATAACCAAATAATTATCAGTAGGAATAGGTGGGGAAAAGGGGGAGTCAGAGAAGACAGAAGAGGTAAATGATTTAAAATACTAGCTGTCAGCCAAGTGTGCATTCTCTGTGGTGACCTCCTTCCAGCAGCTTCCTGTTGCACAGGAACAGAAGTGTTGTTATGATGTGGAGATAGGTTTAAGATGTGGCACCTGATTTGCCACTAACACACAAACTGACCCCATCAGGGTTTTACACAGTATGACTCAATATCAGAAAAAATATCTGTCTATAAATGAACAGTATGTGAGTAACAGAAATTTGCAAACCGTTAACTAAAACTACAATTGAAAGACTCAGGACATTGTGTGTGATCATCAAAATTCCTGCATTTAGTTTTTAGTTTCCCAATCTTGCTATATAGATCTAACACTCTGTTAATGCCATAGAAGCAGCAAGCTTGTTTTTTATGTGACAACAGTAGAGGGACCTAGGACAGACAAGTCTACTACTTTCATTTTGGAGACCCCTGGTGGTGAGAGGATTTGAAAGTTCTGTGAACACACACACTTTTATAAATGCACTACAAGCACCTCCAGTGTCTGTGAGTTTGTGTATTTTTTAATCCGCTTCCCCTGATACACTTCAGGTTAAGCTGGATGTTTACCTGGCAGAGCTGACAAAGATAGGAAAGAGCCAGAAGTACACTCTGTCGGTGGACGTGGAGGGAGGACGACTGGTAGTGATGAAGAAGGTGAAGGACAGCCAAGAGGACTGGACCACCTTCACACATGACAAAAGTGAGAATTAAACAAATACTCCATTTACAATGACCCCAGTATTTTCTGAACTGTGCGATGAGTGATCAGTGTTTCCCCCAGGAAATGATTCAGCAGAAATCTGTTTAACAGAGTGTTTCACTGAGGTAAATTTAGTTCGTAGACAGCCTAACCAGTAGCCACATTCATTAAATGCGTGACATTCTCTGTGTGAAATCCTCTACTCGCACCTCTACACTTTTACCTGATAATTAATGTTTTATGTCATAAAAGTATATTCATTATATTCATTAGTTTATGATGGTATTGGAGGTGGTCTGATGTTTGATAGAGGTAACCATCTTCTGCTACAAAACACTGTGGGAAACCTTGAGTAATGTGTCGCTTTTAGCTGCATCCCACCATGGAAACTGTTTAAATGTCTCTGGACTCCAAGGCAAGAGATGAAGTGTATTTTTATATCCAAGCCAGTAATAACATAATATTCTTGAGGGTATCTGTTTGAGATGCAGTTGAGGTAAAGACATGAAAATATATATGAGGATGTAATGGCTTTTCATAGTTCTCCTTCCTTTAATTTAACTGTCTTTAACAGACTCAATCAATTGTTTGACCTTGCTTTTTTCGGCATTTCTCTCTCTTTCTCTCTTTCTTTCTCTCTCTGTCCCTTCCTATCTCTGACCTTCTGTCTCCCGTCTGTGTATCTGTCTCAGTCCGTCAGCTGATCAAGTCTCAGCGGGTGCAGAATAAACTGGGCATTGTTTTTGAAAAGGAGAAGGACAAGAGCCAGCGGAAAGACTTCATCTTTACTAGTGCCAAGGTCTACACACACACACACACACACACACACACACACACACACACACACACACAACACACACCACACTCAACCATCACACTTACAGACACATTCATATTCAAACTGACAAGGAAATACTCTCACAATCTTGTAAGTCTCCTATCTCCTGTAAGTGTTGCTACTTAAAACAAGGTGCCCTTTTGAGGCAACTTCCCTCACAGTGTGTGTGTGTGTGTGTGTGTGTGTGTGTGTGTGTGTGTGTTGTGTGTTGGTTGGTGTGTGTGTGTGTGTGTGTGTGTGTGTGTGTGTGTGTGTGTGTGTCGGTGTGTGTCGGTGTGTGTCGGTGTGTGTCGGTGTGTGTCGGTGTGTTCCAGAAGCGGGAGGCATTTTGCCAGCTGCTGCAGCTGATGAAGAACAAACATTCCAACCAAGACGAACCAGACATGATTTCCATCTTCATAGGCAGCTGGAATATGGGTTAGACACACACACACACATTATTTTTAATGTGTTCATATTCCATTTTCTTTTCAACATAACATACATAAATAGCACACACTGACTTAGGTATATATGTTCATATGTTGCATTGAAAAATGAAATAAAACCCAAATGTATGCATTTCCAGAACATGACATTAGTATTCTTGAAGAGAATGTAACATTTTGGTCTGTATCGGTAGGCTCAGTGCCTGCGCCAAAGTCTCAGGCCTCATGGGTGTTGTGTCGTGGCCTCGGGAAAACTCTAGACGAGATGACGGTCACCATCCCTCATGACCTTTATGTGTTTGGAAGCCAAGAAAACTCTGTGTGTGATCGCGAGTGGGTGGAGTCACTACGTGCCTTGTTGAAAGAACAGACAGAACTGGATTATAAACCGGTGAGAAAACAGATATCTTAGTAAACGTCACATTCTTTGATTACAGTAGTGTTATTTGTGCCTGCTCATACCATAGTAATTTGAGTCATGAGGGGCGTTTGAAGAAAAAGTGGAGATGTTACGTTTAAGAAGGTTGAGACAAAACTGAAGCTGAAAGAAACAATGACTATAGGTTTCTCACTGTCTGTTGTTGTCATTGGTTGTAGATCGCAGTGCAAACTCTGTGGAACATAAAAATTGCTGTGTTAGTGAAACCTGAACACGAGAACCGGATCAGCCACGTGGGAATGTCCAGTGTCAAGACAGGCATCGCCAACACACTGGGTAACAGCAGAACTCAGTGTTCAGATTTTATTTTTCCTTCACATGCTTTACTTCATGCTCAAAATCTAGAGGAAAATATGAACAATGGAATAACTGCACAATTAAACGCTGACTTTTCTGTTAACAAAGGGGCAATTAAAGCGGTTATTACAACACTTGTGGTCACATGAATGATTGAATGACTCGAATTAGGAAGAAAACGCCTGGTATCAGTATGATTAAAATGTCATAACATTCATTTATTTCATTTCATGTATTTATTTATCTTAAACTATCAACAATGTTGCAGGACAAAGCAAAAAATTAAAACCACAAAATTAAACACAAACAATCAGAATTTAACAAAAAAATATATATATATATAAAATATATATATTTATATTTATTTTTTGCTAAATTCTGATTGTTTGTGTTTAATTTTGTGGTTTTAATTTTTTGTAGGATTAGGATTAGGATATATAGGATAAGGATTAGTTTGAGAAGGAGCAGGCGGAAGCATTTAGCTGATTTGGTCCTGCCCCTATTTCACAAAATCATATTATTACAAAGTAAGTAGATATGCAAGTACAGCATTTAAACTCTGCAAACCTTAAAAGTAAGAGACTTAAACTGTATTTCTTTATCCTAAACTAAATATTTTTATGGCAGTACCTTGACATTTTAGTGTGATTAATTTTCACAACTGGATCAAAAATATTATGTTGTATTATGTTCTTGGTTTTTATTTTCAATAAAGTAATACTTGTTATACTGTCAATTACTGTCAATCGTATATTTAGTTTGTAAGTGGATTTTGACGTTTGTTTTAGGCAACAAAGGAGCTGTGGGTGTGTCCTTTATGTTCAACGGGACATCTTTTGGCTTTGTGAACTGTCACTTGACATCAGGGAATGAGAAGATTGCCAGGTACCTACCACAGTTCAACACACACATTATTTATGACTTTATGGCTTGTATTCCAGGGTCTTGTACCTTCTAACCCTAACATTGCAATTTGACTTTGTGGTGGATATACTGTGACACATATGACCTTTGACACCTTTAGGAGGAACCAAAACTACCTAGATATCCTCCGCCTGCTGTCACTAGGAGACAAACAACTGAGCTCTTTTGACATCTCACTGCGCTTCACACACCTCTTCTGGCTGGGAGACCTCAACTACAGGCTGGACATGGACATACAGGTAAGGCAGAACACAAACACAGGCGCGCATGCACGGAATGATGAACTGCAGCAGATCTCGGTGACACCTCATTTTGTGGCGCTGTCTCTTGTGTGTCTATGTGCAGGAGATTTTGAACTACATTAACAGGAAGGAGTTTGATCCGCTGCTGAAGGTGGACCAGCTCAACCTGGAGAGGGAGAAGAATAAAGTATTTCTTCGCTTTGGTTAGTATGCCTCCGTTTCTCCCAGACTTCTGTCTTACGATACTGTTTACCTCCTTTCCCTGTGCGTAATGGAAATAGATATTGGAAGAAGAAGAAGAAGAAGAAGACAACATACTTTATTAAGTTAAGGGAGACTTAAATCCAGCCTTACTGTGAGAGCTTTCTCTTGCACTCACGTCATATGAGATTAACTTTAAATGCAACCTGCTGACTGGGAAACATTGCTCTCATCAGCCACTGTTTCACACATACTGTAAATGTGTCAACATAAGAAGTAATTAGCAGTCTGTGATGAATGTATGTTCATGTTGTAATACAACCAATCAGTCAGCTCTTTCAAAAAGCACAGTAAGAGAGAGAGGCTTTCTATTGTCTCTGCCATCCATTTGTTTTAGATTTATAAGAAACTCTCAAACGTGTTAATGGGATTTTTATTAATATTCTAATATACAAACTATGAGTTCTAAAACGTGAATGTGTGTCTGCTTGCTTGCAGCGGAGGAAGAGATCTCATTCCCACCCACCTACCGTTATGAACGTGGTTCAAGGGACACATATGTCTGGCAGAAGCAGAAGGCCACTGGGGTATGTTTACCGAGGGCGTTTTCACACCAATAGTTTGTTTGCTTTGGTCCAAATCAGTTGATGAGTTTGTAAACTTAGAGCGGTTTCTCCTTGGTTCGGTTTCATTTCACACCTGGAAAAATCCAAGTGTACCGAAATGGGTCATTACCAGTGATGGGAGTAACGGCGTTATAAAATAGTGGCGTTACTTTTTTCAGAGTAATCTAATTGATTACTCTTACCATCTTAATAACGCCGTGACCGTTACTGCCGAAAAATGCGGCGTGTTACTATGATAGAAGCTGTTTTTTTTTCATCAGAGAGACTTGATCTCTGAGCCGAGAGGCAAAGACTTTTTTTCTTCCTTGGTTAGTGGGTTGTGCACGAGACAAGCGCATAAATGCTGACGATTGGCTGAGGTTGAGTAAAATTCCATGGTAAGCCAATCAGAGGTGGAGTTGGGTGGATGATCAAAAGCATGCAGTCGGACACAACAAACAACACAAACGAGTCAGTCAACAAGAGACAGGTATGGCGTCATGAAATCAAGGGGGGGGGGGGGGTAACTTTTTCCTGCTAAAGGTTTTTACCACCATGGTCAGAATACACAAGTATTAAGTGTCCATTTCATTATAATATTCAGATTTATCATAAATAATTGAACATGCGCTTGTAACTGAGTATCTAATTTAGTTACTTTTTGGAAGAAGTAACTAGTAACTGTAACTAATTACTTTTAAAAAAATAACTTGCCCAACACTGGTCATAACAAATCACGTATTACAATCAACGTTCACCCCCCTTTGGTCCGATATGTCTGTGGCATAAGGAAGAAAATAAACACAGGAAGAAGGTCCTGTGTTTAGTGACTAGTGAAGGAGGATCTGATGCATCTGCATGGTAAAACCAGCTCATTTCATTTAAATCAGACATTGTCACAGAGAGTTTGCTCTGCTGGGCCGGTGACTGTCTCCAACTTTAGCAAAGGCTGGTTTCACCATGGAAACGCGAGTGACAACGAGCTTGACAGCAGTCTGTTACCGTCTGTACCGAGACCAACTCATCAGGAAGTTCTCGACTTGTTTGGTCCGCTTTTGGTAGGCATTTAAATGCGATTGCTGCGTTCTCTCCTGCCCAAACAAACCGCACCAAGGGGGAAAAAAAACTCAAGCACAATTCAACCGAACTACATGTGGCGGCTGTGAAAGTTCCCTATCTCAAACGACATCACAGATATACTTCCTTCCAGCCATTTCTGTCAACTGATAACTCTGCTGTGTCTTCTGCTTTTCTGTCGGTCCTAGATGAGGACTAATGTTCCGTCCTGGTGTGACAGGATCCTGTGGAAGTCATACCCAGAAACACACATTGTTTGCAACTCCTATGGTGAGACCATCAGCAGCAAATCATCCAACACACATTTGTTGCAATTCAGTGTAACAGAGGCTCTCTTTTAGCAATTTTAGCAATTGGGTAAAATGAGTAATTTCACCCAAACATCATAAACCTCTATATATGGATTTACAGAAATTCATATGATATATTAACAAGGAAACTTAAACATATGCTCTTTTGATTGCCAGGCTGTACAGATGATATTGTGACCAGTGATCATTCCCCGGTGTTTGGTACCTTCGAGGTTGGGGTGACCTCCCAGTTTGTCTCCAAGAAAGGTACAAGTAGATATAGTTAAATTCTCCCGAAAATAATTGAACATTGAATTTTCTTTGTTAATTTCCTCCTCCTGTCAATTTCTCTCCCTCCTGGTCTGACTATGTCTCTCTTTTTTGCAATTCTTGTTCTTTAAGGCTGCGGATAGACTACATGATTTGGCCATAATGGCTGATTTTCCAAATAGGGTGGATTTTGTGAACATTTAAGAAACTTAAGGATTTTTTTTTTTTTCTTTCTTTCAGTTTAGTTCAGTTTCTTTCACAGTTTTTCTTTCATAATACAGCACCCTGTTACTTATTGTCTTTGTTCAAGTAGCATCACAGCTAATGCTTTAAAGTTAATGTAATTTATTAAGTTAAGTGCAAAATGTTTCACATCTTCACATTCACGATCTGGGATATTTTCTGGGTTCAATTTTTCTGCGTTTTTCTTTCATTAAGCAAAATGTCACATTTACAAGTAAATTTCTAATTTGATTCCTGTCCCTTGTAAATTATTATGCTATTATGCTTTACCTACTCAGATCTTATTTGTCTACCCCGCCCCTGTGCTGTGTAGGTCTGCCAAAGTCTTCAGAGCAGGCCTACATTGAGTTTGAGAGCATTGAAGCCATAGTGAAGACAGCGAGCAGAACCAAGTTCTTCATAGAATTCTACTCAACTTGTCTGGAAGGTGAGAAGAACTCCTTCACACATACAGAACTCCAGCAGGAGATACAGCACAGACAGGGTTTCTGTAAGACCGTGTGGATGTAGTAAAAATATGTATGTTTTTTCTCTTGGTATCTTTCTCCCTCCCTCCCTAACTCAGGCAGTCAGTAAACCTTTATACTCAAATCCATGTTTGACCTGTGCTGCATCCCCGCCTCCTGCCCACCATGTACTTTGGAATGAAATGGAATAGAAACATCTACCTTCTCTCCTTCCCACCTCTCCTTCCCACTGTTTTCCCTTTGTCCTCTCTCCCATCCACTTTGCCCTGCATTTCTCTCTCTCTCTCTGTCTCTCATCTGCAGAGTTTAAGAAGAGTTATGAGAACGACAGTCAGAGCAGTGACAACGTCAACTTCCTGCGCGTGGGCTGGTCCAACAAGCAGCTAACAACGCTCAAACCTCTTCTCTCAGAGATCGAGTACCTGCAGGACCAACATCTGCTGCTGACTGTGAAATCACTGGATGGATACGAGTCCTACGGTATAAAGAGTGTTTGTGGTGTGGCCGTGGAATTCTTTGATGTTGTTTAACCCTCATGTTATCCTCGGGTCAAATTGACCCGTTTTTAGTTTTCTGGGCCGTCGAAATAAGACAATGTCGAGATTAAAAATATCAAAAACCTTTGGAAAAAAACACCAAAAACGTAAAGAAAAGCACCCACAACATTGAAAAAGTGACAAAAAT
>NC_045735.1:14249461-14261819 GCF_008692095.1 Etheostoma spectabile | reverse complement strand
AAAGCGATAATAATGTTGAAAAAAGTGACCATGGTTGACAGGAAGACAACACAAGGGTCAAGTCTGTCGAGCAAACTATGTGTGTGTGTTGTTTCCTTGTCAGGAGAGTGTGTGTTGGCTCTGAAGTCTATGATTGGCAGCACAGCACAGCAGTTCCACACCTACCTGTCCCACCGTGGAGAGGAAACAGGAAATATCAGGGGATCCATGAGGGTCAGAGTCCCCTCCGAAAGGATGGGAACCAGGGAGAGACTCTACGGTAATGCTCTTTATGTGTTACTGTGTGGTGATAGTCTGGTTACACAGATGCAGATGATGCAGTTTGATGTTTGACTTGTGTTTAATTCTACAGCTATTTTTATTGTTTTTCAGAGTGGATCAGTGTGGACAAGGATGAGACGGGTGGACCTAAAGGGAAATCTACTTTGGTATCCAGAGTGGGACATGAATACGTCAAGTCAGTACACTGCACTCTTTTCATTTTGATAGTAAAAAGCAAAAAGCTGAATGTTTTATTAAAATTTGCACACATCCTTCATAGGAGATTATTCTACACACCACATTTGTTTGCTCTGTATTGTAGATATTTACATTACATTGGATGTCCTCATAATCAAAGATAAAATGGGAAAAAAATGCTATTGTTGACCAATTTAGAGATTGATGTTTTGCTGGAATACCAATAACAGTATTTCAGTTATTCCTTTTCTTTCTCCTTTTATACAGTTTAATTAAAATTTAAAATTTGAAAATACTTATCATGTTGGGCATTTGCCTGAGGAAGAATGGTTGAAGTGTTAGGTTTTGGGAGGTTAAATCTAGGTACTCTCCACTTTTACGTTTTGTTGAATCTGATATCTTGCACCTTTCACTACGTATGTGCACACAAACACCTTTCTGTATCCTCTGTTTTGTCCCACCTGCTGATGTTGTTGTTACGACGCAGGCCATCTGGGGTTCGTAAACAGCTCGGAGAGCTGGGAAAAGTCAGTGAGGAGGGAGAAAGGAGCAGCAAAGAGGAAACTGCTGCAAGGTACTAATACATTTATGTAGTTTATACCCACTGACCAGCAAATGCACATATTCAAGTTAACTGCACAAAAGATACAACCTTAGACAATTTTTTGTTTTGGAAAGATCAACAAAGCATTTTCTTCATTGACAACAATGAAAGAAAAAGTTAGGCCATCAAGCTCCTGTTCTTTTTGTGTGTGTGTATTGTGAAGGCCTAAACAAGATGCACCCGACGGTGATCCATCCATCTGCAAGAACAGCTACAATAATCCCGCCTACTACATCCTGGAGGGCGTTCCCAACCAGTCAGCAGCTTCTCTTTCACCTGAGCTACTCCCATGTCCTACCTCCACAAACCCCCAGGTAGCTAAAGCCCCTCCTCCCTCAGCTGGAGCTCGAACCAAACCCCCCTTTGTGGCCTCAGGGCCCTCTCACCCACGCAGAGCCATGACGGGGCACCCGGTCCGCACTATAAACGAGGAGGGCTCCTCAGAGGAAGATGGAGGCGCTTGTGGAACTGGAGCGCAGGGGGTTGGTGTCGGAACAACAGTTGGAAGCACACTGAATCGACCCCCTCCTGACTTCCCCCCTCCTCCTCTCCCTAAGGGAGCCCTGGAGATGGTTGCAGAAGCCCCGTTCTCCAAACCTCGCCCTCTTTACCCAGACCTTGCCGAGGTCAGGATACCAGCAGCCAGTCCTGCTGCCCCGCTGACCCTCGGAGAGGGTTTTAGGCGAGGAGGAGGAGTCGGAGCAGGGGCGTTGGACGACCAGTCGTGTTCTGTGCTCCAGATGGCAAAGACACTGAGTGAGAGTGAGTTTCCTGGGCAGCCTCCACGCGCTCCGTCTGCACCGCCACCTCTTAGAGGGCAGCCGATGGGTTTAGGTCTGGACGCCTGCCGTACCTTCCCACCCAGAAATGCCATCACAGAGAGTATCGCAGAGGACATGCCTGAGGAGGTGAGTAGGATATTTATATTTATTTAAATTCTCATTCAGTGGCTCTTTCAAGGTTTTTTAAAATATATATATTATGCAATTATTAATGGTTTGACAGCTGCAACCAGTGTGTTTGGGACTTGTTTGGGTTGTAATGTGTAGTTTCTTTCTTAGTTTGTGTGGTATAGTTTTCCCACAAACACAGAAGCTCTATAACTTGGCTGTTACCCAGCTACATAGCTGTTTTTTAGCATTTTACGTATGTTCATACAGCCATCTGTACAATTTTACCAAACCATCTTGATCCCTTTTCATCAAAGTTTTGGCGCTTCCTTTTTTGTGTGATGAAAAACAGAGCCCATCCCAAGATAGCATTTTATTTTTGTCTGGTGACATTTTTGGCCTGCGTTCTGTTGGAGGTGTGACCAGCTTTAAGTTCCTTCATCGGTTTTTATCTGATTCTGTGTTTCTTTTCTCCTGCACAGGCACTTTGGGGCAGCAGTAGCTCGTCTTTGTCTGTTGGGGAATCTTCAGTGGGGGAGTGGTTGCAGAGACTGGGACTGGAGAGGTATGAGCAGGGTCTTCTGCACAACGGCTGGGACGACCTGGAGTTCCTCAGGTGCATACACTCACACTCAGAAATGTTGACAGTCACGCTTTAGTGGGTGGAAATAAAAGCTGTTGCTTCAGACCATTACAGCAAAATCTCCAATTTATGTGCAGAACGTTGACTTGTTGGCATTGAAAATAGATCTATACTGTTATTATTTTAAGTAAACCATTGCTGTTCATTAATAACTAATTAGTAAGAATTGTTTTTCCAGTGACATTACTGAGGAGGACCTGGAGGAGGCGGGAGTGCTCGACCCCGCCCACAAGCAAATCCTGCTGGAGAGCCTCAGGCAGCAGCAGCAGAAATGAACCATTTTAAACTGGTCTATGACTGGTCCAAGAACTGGTACCAGAACTGGGTCCCAAGAGTCCAGATTTCAACTGAACTGAACTGAGCTGGAATGTGCCAATTAATGCCAGACTGTGCCTTCTGAGAGAAATTGCACTCCATTTGTACTTTAAAAAAACACTTGTAGAACCACCATGGTTTTTCACATGTAATGTATGTGCGTTGTCGTCAAGGTGGCCTTATTTAATGAGAATCATTTCAGTCCTTTAAGCGTCACTACATAACCCTCGGCTCAAAACCTAGTGAGAAGACGCAGGATGAGATAATATTATTCTGGACAGATAGAATTAAAGATCTAGAGCAGCTGATGCCTTGATGTTGTACCATCACTTCTGACTTGCAGCTTTAAAGTAGCGTTAAAGCTTGTTTGTCTTTCTTTGTCCTGAGAAACTTTCAAGTTGAAAACAACATGAGAAGAGGGCTTCTAGGGGGGGAACCAGAGCCTTGAAAACACACAGTCTGTGTTTTGCAGTATAGACTCCTTTAATGTGTTCCACTCTGAGTATCTGTTTTTCCCCCACCTATGGTCACAGTTGGGGAAACTATGTGGGAATTTTTCAAAAACACTCAAGGGTAATGTCAACCCACAGCTTGGGCAGAGGAACGTCCTCGCTTCTGTGACGGAGGCGGACAGGAAATGGGGACAGGAGAGGCGCTGGCCCTGACTCATGTCAGACTGAAGCCAGCTCAACTTGCATTTTCTAAAATTTGTACTTTTGTGATCATGTTTGGGCCACTGTTGTTTAAATGGTGGCATTTCTTGTCTCAGTGTCTCTGCATGTGTTTATGTTTTTATGTTATATTTTTTATGATAAAGGGAATATGGAGCAAAACATAGCGGAACAGGGACTGTGTTAGCCATCAGCACCCCCTGGTGTGTGATCTGTTCACACTCAACACTGACATTTCATCTTTTTTTTTTTAGTAGATTATGTTATAAGAAGTTGAGACTTTCTTTTCCTCCACATTTTTTAAGTACCCTTAAACATTGACAAATGACCCATGCAGCATACATATTCTGTATTTGTACAATTGGCCGAAAACAAATCAAGTAGATGAGGTTATACAAGACATGAGGTGATAAATGCCATACCAAAGGAAACTATTACTCTGAAATTTTACCAGCACATTTCTCATATTCCCAATTGTATTGTCTCTGAGGTCATTTAATTTTAATTTACATAAAACAGCAAATCTTAATTTAGTATTATATATGACCCAGGTTTGATGGGCTTTATGTCACATCTTTCACTCATTTCATTTTAAATTGTGTAAATGGAGTGTTCAGGGAATTGGTTAACGTAGCTAAATAGATTTACTGATGATTATTACACACAATATTTACTAAGCCATCATATTGTCATTTGTACATTTTGTCAACAAACCATTTTTTGTGTAATACAAGCCAGAGATTTTGACTTTTTTTAGACATATTTTGTACAGGTTGGGGAAGATGTCGCCTCTAATGATACACTAAAAACACAAAAGTCATGTTTCTGCAGGACACAGATGGTTTGAGGGCTGTTGTTGATCTCTGATGTAACCAGCAGGTGGTACTGCTACTTCAAAAACCTCATCAGTAGATGCGAACTGTGGAAACCTTGGGAAAATAAGACGCAACCAAGTCATGTTCAGTGAAAGGATTTGGTTTGTTTACATATTGTTCTTGAATAGTTAAATATCAGAGAGTTAACTTACCTGCTAGTGTTGAAAATGCCTTTATTTGTTCTTAATTTAATTCCTGCCTTCTGTTCTGCTCGTGAGATAACCGATAAACCAGTTTGTAATTGTTTTAGGAGAGGCTGACGTCATTTTTGCTTGTGACCCAAAACACATCCTTGAATTCTGTTTTTCTCATACATCCTTGGACTTAGCAACTTGCTTGTGTAATGTGTTGTACACTTTGTCTAATTTCCTAACGGCTAAAGAACCGTAATGCAGAGAGTGTGGATCTAGCGTTCAGACATGTTAAATGTGAGGTCTTTGTAAGCCTTATTGGCCTCTTGGTATCCCCTCTCTCTCTGTGTGTGTGTGTGTGTGTGTGTGTGTGTGTGTGTGTGTGTGTGTGTGTGTGTGTGTGTGTGTGTGTGTGTGTGTGTGTGTGTGTGTGTGTGTGTGTGTGTGTGTGTCCTGCCATTGTTTTCTCTGACATACTCAATTTTATGTTGTTCCTCATATGTAGTCACCTT
The DNA here is from genome assembly GCF_008692095.1 of Etheostoma spectabile. Classification (NCBI taxonomy): domain Eukaryota; kingdom Metazoa; phylum Chordata; class Actinopteri; order Perciformes; family Percidae; genus Etheostoma; species Etheostoma spectabile. The sequence goes on along the minus strand of NC_045735.1, from coordinate 14,256,719 downwards.
TTTTGGTTATGTTAAGTTAATGTAAGTTTGCCCATGTCGTTTAAAAAAAAAAAAAATTAAAATCTAATATCTTTCCTTATTTACTCATCCTCTTCTTTTTGTTGTTGTCTGCAGGCTGAGATGATGAAAACAGTTATGGTCCTTGAGCTGTAGACCTGCCTCTCTAAAGAAAAGGGAAAAAGTGTACGGTAAAATGAAAATAAGTCATTTCAGTTTTTATTGAACCAGGATTTCAGGAGCACGTACTTCTAGTGTTCATGAAAACAGCTTTGTTAGTTTCTGAGGTCTGCACATAACACACAACACTCATTACTCTGTTACACACAAGAAACCAGATTATTAAACGCATCACGTAGTGCTTTCATAATGTAGATTTATTAGAATATTCAGAGTAGTGCTATAACTTCTCATTCACTAGAGCTTCTGTCGATTCATAGTTTTCATGGACGTGTTGGTCTGTGAGACAGGTGCTCCGCAATGAAATAAATCTGTAAAGCAACATGGAAATAATAAACAAAAGGCTACCTAATATTTATATTACTAATTACGGAATTTACAGTCACAAAATTTCATGGAGCAGTCCAAAGAAATGTGTGGGTTTCCTCACTGACATAATAAAGAATATTAATAAATACACTTTTTTTTTTTCCTTTTTCAAGTAGATTTCTGGAGTAAACCAAGTCATCTCTGAAATCAGTCTTGTTACAGTGAATCGCTACAAAATGAAATAGAGATGTTACACAAGCAAGTTTGCAAGGTGAGAGAAAGTACAAACAGCTGCTTTTTTGCCTTTTTGCAAAACAAAGATGGAGATCAACAGAGACAAAATGAGTGTATTAATGGACACAGTATAAAACTCCAGTAACTGTCTCCATCTCTCTATATTGCCAACGTTTGACCAGGTTGCGTTTCAACTCTCAGAAAGATGGTCCCATATTTTTTGGTTGTGGGAGAGTTAATGAAAACAACTGATGAACGACTCAGAGTAGGTGATGAGTTATTAGCCCGCTAGAGTTCATACCACAGACTGAAGCAACAAACTCATCAGTCCAGCAGGAGAATCATCAAAAAACTCTTCAGTCAGTGACGAAAATGAAAACCCAGTTGTAGTAGACTGTACGATGATACCCACAGTACAAGTCTCTTAAAATTAAATTGACGTAGTTGTAGGTCACTCTGCTTTGTGTAGAACTACATCTTTTCACCTCTCTCTACCCAAAGAACAGAGCAGGAAACTGCAGGAGTCTCAAGACGTCGGCCCCTCTTTCCCTTGCTGAATTTTAACAAAGTACCCACTGTTTGAAGGAGAAAGGCATATTGGGACAGAGAGTGTGAAGGGATAGGACCATAAAGCCTGGGCGAGGGGGGGGGGGTTGGTTGTGGGTCACATTGAGGTTGAGAGTGGAGGAGTCAGGACTTGTTACAGTAAAGAAGGAAAAGGGATGAACTGGGGAGGTGTCTGGTCTTGGCCCGGCTGCTCTAATTGGATTTTGGGGTGCTCTTCTCTGCTCAGAAAGAGTTTTTGGGGGGGGGGGACTCTGTTCCCTTCTGGTTAGAGTGTGTGTGTCAGGGGAGCTTAGAAGAAGTTGTGCTTGAGGGTAAAAGTCTGTTTTGTTTCCCCAGCAGAGACTGGAACGTGATGTTTGGATTTCTGCTTTAAACTTGTACCTGATCGCCATGCTCATCAGAGCTGCCGCTATGGCTGCCCAAGAGTCTGCTGCAATGCAGCGACTGTGGGAATGTGAGTTTATAGGTGGCAAGAAAGACTGAAAAGAACAAGTGAAAAAGACTGTGTATGCATGTGTTTATCAGTTAAAGCAGTTCTGATTGGGCTACACAATCATCCTTTTGACGCTCTGAAGTTCAAGGGCCTGTACATGAAGAGTGTTGCATCAATAAATAGTGTGTCTTGTCTTAGGTTTATCTGAGGAAATGTGATTTCTCGTCAATCTGTATGAACACATCTGAGAGTGAAAGTGAAGAGGCATTGCAGGAAGGAGACTGACCATGTCGAGAGTTTTGCAAGTGCAGTTGCATAATTTTTAGGGTGAGAGATGGTGTCCAAACCTTTGACTTTATTATCTTCCAATCAGTTTGACACAAGACACTTTTTTTTTAGAGAAGAACTGAAGGCCTCGCTGAACTACAGCGGACTACACCAGCGAATTCAGTGTTATAATGGGTATGTCCTGACTCTCAACCAAAGCTGGAAATTCCTCACTGTTCCTGTAGACAGCATAATGTTTGTCTCTCATTTCCTCTTCATCTGTGCTTCAGAACAGGTTTGTCTTGATGGTGGGGTTGGGTTTTCTGTGGAAGGAGGACAGGACTCCAGCAAAGGGCCCGGTCATACTGTCCGCCGGCTGCCAGGCCTTCAGAATCTCCTGAGTCTGGGTAGCAGGCTGGGCAACGGCTGGGTTGGACGGCCCCAGACTGGACCAGCTGGGCGGCTTCAGCCCCTGGAGAACCGGAGAGCTGGAGGTGTTAATGTAGCCACTATTTACAGGAGCCGGGCTGGGGCTCAGGCTGGCGGGGCTGCCCAAGTTTCCATTGGCCGAGCCCGGCAGGGAGGCCGTGCTGTCAGGTGTGGGGCTGCAGGTGGATTCTTTGGACTCATCATCATCGGATGAAGATCTCAGCTCTCCGCCCTTCTTCCCTCCAGAGCTGCTGCTGGAGCTGCTGCCCGTGGTGCCACCAGAGCTGTTGGCTTTGGCGTTGGCTGCACGCTCCTGCTTGCGAAACTTTGCACGTCTGTTCTGAAACCACACCTGTTAACGCAGACATTTAGTTAGATAGATAGATAGATAGATAGATAGATAGATAGATAGATAGATAGATAGATAGATAGATAGATATATTACATGGTCAGATCATGTCAGACCTTTGCTGAAGTTGTGTATAATGTGTTCTACCTACAACTTTTTTCAGGTAGGCTATAAAAACACATTAGAACAAACGCCTGTTCCTCTCACCTGTACCCTCGCCTCGGTCAGGTCTATCTTCAGCGCCAGCTCCTCTCGGGTGTAGATGTCCGGATAGTGTGTCTCGGCAAAGACCCGCTCCAGCTCCTTCAGCTGGGAGCTGGTGAAGGTGGTCCTGATGCGCCGCTGCTTCCTCTTCTCGTTCAGGCCGGAGGGGTCCGAGAAAAACTTGTAAGGGACTGTGAGGGCAACATTTTTATCCGTTTAGTGATCAGAAAAACAACATTTGAAACGGTCTGACTGGCACTTTAAGAGCGCAGTGGCCGCAGATCATAGTAACGCAGAGTGGCCCTGCGTAAATGAAATAGGTAAATAACTCGTAGGACTTTTAAAATACAACTTTGTAACGGCTTTACGAAGAGATCTTTCATAATCAACTGTTTGTCAGTAAACAACCGTAGGCTGTAGGCCTACAGTAGCCTAGTTACTGGTTGAAGGCGGACTAGTTTATTGATAATTTATTGCATTGTGTTTATTAGATTGTGTATTTGGTGGAAGGCCAAATTTATAACAAAACGCAAAGCTGGTTCATTCATACGTTTTACATTTGTATTATGTTTAGCTTAAAAAAGGTGTTTAATACAGTGATGAAGAAGAAGAATTTAGCCTCTAATTAGTTAGGCCTGTATGCGTTTTATTTAGGCTATTGAATTTATAAAATGAATAAAAAATACAATAAAAAAACATATTTCCATTTATCCAGTTGCATGAACAAAATTTTACTTTGCAACTACAATTTATTTTGGAGTTAAATCTCGGCTTAATGTCACAACCGGTCACAACACATAAAGCGAGCATTTCAATTTATAAGCCTGTCAAAAAATGGATATTGGGTTTAAATCGTAAATTTAATTTAAATTTAGGAATTTGACACAATTATGGTTGCATGGAAATTATTAATTGCACAGCACATCCAAACAGTTTGACTTATGGGCCTATGGCCAACAGGTGTGCGTATGTCATTCGACAACGTTTTCGATTTTTTTTTTAGATGATTTACTATTATTATTATTATTATTATTATTATTATTATTATTATTAGGTCTAGCAAAGTCTTCTGATTCGTTGATTGACGCGTGCATATGGGCTACACTGTCAAAATTAGTATAGCTTTATCTTTAAAAATATTTGCGCTTTTCAAAGTCATCGTTATAATACCATCAATATGTGAATTATAACATTGATTTAGCATGCATCTGTCTCTCTCCATAAATACGTTTTGCAGTGCAAGAAGTCTATATTGAGATAAAATCCATTTAAACCATTTAGGCCTTAAACTGTATGTTAGATCATCAATAAAGAAAAAAATGACAGTTGACAATTAGATTACCCTCCCCCCCCCCCCCCCCCCCCCCCTTTTTTATGTGATAGAAGCGCTTATTCGCCGTTCAAGCCATAGAAAAGGACGACCAACTGTAGCCTACTGCTTCTTTTCTTTTCTCGCTTAATAATTATAAGCATAATGAACAACATCCCATAACCTTTCTTTGTATCCCTGCAGAGCTTCAGAGCCTGTCGGCCTACCTGAGGAGTAAGGTGTGGGCTGGTGCTCTCGCAGGGCTCCCAGGGTGCAGCTGGCCGTGCTGAGCGGAGTGCAGCCCGGGTTGGAGAAGGGTCCGCTCCGGATCGGGTTGTACTGGAAGGAGCTGGCCTGGCTGCAGGAGCTGAAGTCCGCGTAGGCCGACGCTTCCATGGCCGCCATGCAGGAGTCATAGGAGTTCAGGTAGGAGTAATCCATCTTATACATGGAGATGAGCCGGTGCAAACACCGGTTTGCAAACTAAAAACGACGAGCGGAACTCTGAGCAGAGAGGTTTGGGTGTGTCTTTAACCGCCTTTTATTTTAGCAAATCGAGTGATATTGTTCAAACCAGTTGGAGTTGGTCTGTCTCTCCAGTATCTCTCGGTTCGTCTCTTGAAAACTCCTGTCAGCTTTGTGGTGTATATCTCACTGTCACAGGGCTGTTGTTCGTGTTTCTTGGTCAATAATCCAGATGTTTTGGCTTGTCTCTCTACAGCTCTTCACTCTCCTTTTTCACTTTCTCCTGATCCTGCTTTTCTCTGGTCGGTTTCCCTCCCTGTAGCCTACTGCAGTTCGCTCTGCTCTCGCGCTCCGTTTGACAGCGCGCTGCTGCTCGCGCAGTGTTTATAATAAACTTGGCAGAGCGCGAGACAATAGCGAGGCGGTGGTCTAGTTTCCATGACAATGCCACCAGTGAGTGAGAGTGGACACGGACGGCCCCCCTCCCACCGCCCACTGCACCGCCCACGCGCTCCAGAGCATCGCGAGCTCGCAGGTGTCAGCAGAGTTTAATCCTCAGTCTAAAAACCAACGGCTTCTTCGCTTAAAACAAAATAAAAACGTTATAATGTGTAATAATGTTATAATGCTTCCTTTATCGGACGTTTCAAAGTCTGGTGAGCCAAGTTATCTCAGCGATATGACCAAAAGCAAGACTCATTCTCTTTCAATTACCATTTTTTTTTTAGATATATATAAGCTAAAAACTGCTTTTACAATGCGTTTAATCAGCCCACAAACTCTCCAAGTAAATATAAGGACAATGTTTAGCCAAGACAGGCACTATGCTTATCGTCTCCCCCTACGCTAGGCCCATTTGCCGTTTTTTCTACAATAGTGAAGAGATAAATATTATTCCTTTTGAAAAGCCATTCTGGAAGAAGGCTGCACTGACTTTTGGGGTTTCAACTCCAAAATAAAAATGTAGGCTATAGCCTACTGTTTGGTCAGGCTATGTCTAGGCTATAAGCGTGAAAAGATTTTAAAAATAATAATAGAAAGGAGCAATATTCGCTCGGTTTGGCACTGAAATTTGTCCGATGGGCCTTTCGGACTCATCTACAAGAAAACACATTTAGAATAGAGATTGCCTACTTTCGCTGTTCTGTTTGATTATTTTACTATATAACATATAGCCTACAATTAGTTCATGCCGAAACAGTAGGCTATAATTAATAACTTATAGCATATTAACATGTGACTAAAATGCATCATATGAGCAGGTGCAGGTTGAGCCCCAAATAATGCTCCGTAGCCGGTCAATATGGAGTTTTACTGCCCCTCAAACGGCTCGTGGAAACAACTGCAGCTCTGCCACAGAAGTCTTTATGTGAGGGAAAACGTCCAGATGTGACGGTGATTGGTGAGATTAAAAGCTTGATTTGATTCCGATCACTTTTACGGAAATGTCACCAGAGTGAGCGTCGCTTTGATGTATAGGACTAGAGAGGGAATTGGCTGAGGAGACGACTGAGGAACCACGACAGGCTAACCATAAACGCATTGACGCTTCATAAATTGGTTTAAGTTTATTGTTCGGTGTCATACAATGTGATAAGTCATATCCCACACGGCCCCCATCTCTCTCTCTCACATACACTCTCTCTCACACACACTCTCTCACACACACACGCGCGCAAACACACACACACACACACACACACACACACACACACACACACACACACACACACACACACACACACACAAAGAAGGGAAACCTGTAGGTGCGCGCCCCATGCAGTTTCCAAATCTGCTATTTAAAAACATGACGGCTGCATTTCAGGCTCTGTTCAGAAAATGAACAGGCGTTTTATTAGTGGATACATTTCACTAATATAACCCACAAGCTAAAATTCCGTTTCACTAGAAATTAATTAAGTTTGGCTTGTGTACGCGCGCTCAATGGTGCGCACTCTTATCTCTGTTTGACTGCATGATGATGCTCCTTAATGTCATTAACCCACCAAACGCGCGCGCATGCGTGTATTTGCCGCGTTGTGCACTTAAACCACAAATAAGTATAAATAATAAGATTTGTTAAAGCGTTTATTGTGTGGTTGGTGAGAGCTGGTGGATGTTTGGGGCGGGGCGGCACGCGGTGCTCCTGTTGATACAGTTGTTCGTCTTTTGCTGATGTTGGCTTGCAGTTCTGCATCACTCATGTCTGTCACTGTGCGCGAGTCCGAGGCTCACGGAGCTCTCCGAGTACCCTTACTGGAATGGTACGCCTATATGTCCATGGGGTTCGGCTATATCAAAGTAACCTATTGAGGCTTCAGACCCAGAACTATGGCTAATGGGCTTACAGGCTAGGCTACTGTAAGTAAGTAGGCTAGCCTACGTTAGTAGGCTATAGGTTTCGGTAAATACTCTACCACAGCCTCGATTCACTTTTGGTTATGGTGTGTATGTGACATGGCTAGTGTCCAGTCACTATAGTTACTATAGGCTAAGTGTCCAGTCACTATAGTTA
>NC_045735.1:14242451-14249451 GCF_008692095.1 Etheostoma spectabile | reverse complement strand
AGTGTCCAGTCACTATAGTTACTATAGGCTAAGTGTCCAGTCACTATAGTTAGGCCTACTATAGGCTAAGTGTCCAGTCACTATAGTTACTATAGGCTAAGTGTCCAGTCACGTGGACTAATACACCATGCCGTTGCATTAGCTTAGTGAACAAAAGTTTTCTCATACTGCAACGCCAACATACAGTAGCCCATTGTCCTGTGTTATTCTTGATCCATAGCCTATTTTTAAAGCCATACAAAACAAATGTAGGCTAGGCTACATTTTTATAAGCCTGGTGATTGTTTGGCTCGCACATTAACCAGTCAGCTCCCAGGCCACGCCGTCTGTTGTGTGTCCTCGTCCCGTCTGGTGGGTTCAGAGGTGAGTTTACCGAGAAACTTAAACTGTTTCAAAAGTTAAACTCTCCAGGCCGTTTCTGCCTCTCAAAAAAAGAGCAGCCAGGAGCGACCCTAGCTCTCCCGCTTTTAAGAATATAAACTTTAATCCCTTCAAAGAGGGGACCGGTCTCTTCCAGGCCACTAATCCGCCCTATAGTGCTCCAGCGCAGGGGGAGACTTCTCCTCTGCGGAGGCTTTAACTTTGGACTTTTACATTCATGGGCGATTTGACGGAAACAGTAACGGGGATCTTTGGCATTCATGACGTCTGAGTCAACAGAGGGGGACACAATGGTCCCCTAGAGGTTCCTGAGGGCCCCTGAGAGAGGAACCCCGACTATAGGGATTATAGGCCCATGGAGGACTGTGTCATGAGGGGGAAATCTTATGGACACACTTAACATAGGCTGTCCGTTTCTAATCAGAGTTATGATTGATTTAACATCAAAGGGACAATTCACTTCTTTTCAGTGATCAGTGTGTGTCCTTGATTTAAAAGCTAGAGCAACATTATTATATTTTAAAACATTAGGTTATAATGGCTATAACCGATGAGGTATTATAGATTATAGATATTAAGCAATTAACTACAAGTTCCTATATGGGAATAATGAAGGAAAACAACCCAGATTTAGTAATTCAACTTGTTAGTGGTCACTAGACTACTTATTTTTTTCATGTTTGTTAAAAACCATATTCATTTCTTAATCACATTAGTTGTTCGTAATAACCAGCTTAAGTATGCAGTGCACAGAACATATTAAGAGGAAATAACTAGGGATGTTAAGGTTCTGTATGGGAGGGGCGGGGTCATTTGACCTGTTCTGCGCTGAAACGATGCAAAGGCTCATGGGGAAAAAATATACGTTCTGAACGGTTTCTGTCCTCGTTAAAGTGTGTTTTAAAAACGTTTTGTTCATGTTTTAGGTGTTGCATTATGACCAAGACCCAGGTAGGGACTGATAACGGGTTTCCATGCAAATTTCTAGTAAAGTTAACTAATTCGGAGTAACAAGGCCAGCCATATCACGAAGAATAATTCAGAATATAAGTAAAGGTTATTATAATAAAACGTTATATAATCGGATGTAGGCCTTTCTGTGTTTTTGTCGTTATAATTCCCTTGATTAATGAATTTAAGCTCTCAACCGTCAATCTTCCTTATTTAATTTTCAGATGAATTATAAAACACTATGCCTATTAACCAGGGTGTAAAGCCTGACCTAATCATTTTTGGTGATTTAAAGTGTAGTCCATTATTCTGACAAAATAAAATAAATAAAAAGTAGGCCCGTATATTAATCGTCCTGTCTGTCCTATATCTTATTTCAAACACGAAAGGGGCGTGATCTGTAGAGAAATCCTTATTAAATTCCTAACATTCCCCCCCCCTTTTCTGCCACTGTAATTTTCGATGATGGTCTTCCACCCTACAGACATCGAGCTGCATGCAGATTGGCTGTAACGACGCCAGCAGTGTTTGTCGGGGTGGTGCGGGTGTAAAGACTGGTCTCTGTGATCGATGTCTGATGGTCCTGATGGAGAGATGAAGAGGTGTATGGATAGAGGCAGGGCATGAGAGATGAGTGAAAGATGGGACAGCGACGACACTGGGTTAAAGAAAAGCCACGCGGGAGGCCCCAGCCCGGTGACACGCGGTGGTGGTCTGAAAACCAAGTGAAGCTGTCAGTCCCAGAGAGAGCCTGCCAGCTCCATCCATCATGAAAGCTGAAAGAAGAACATGTCCCGTATGCCGAAAGCCGTTTTCCTGCTTTAGAATGAGGCAGCTATTGATCCTCATCTGGATAGGCCTACTCTTTGTCGAGCTTTGTAAAACTTGCCGTTAAATGCGCACATTAGCTCCTGTAATAGGCTATACTTATATTTTATTAAGAGTTAATTTAAGTCAGTGCCACTGATTGATCAGGTACAAATAGAGTCAAGCTGATTTTACATGCCAGATGTGAGCATAAGTACAGCTGCTGCAATCAGGGGGACAAAAAAGAAAGCAAGAATTGGGCATGAAGACCTCATGTTGAAAAAATAAATAGATATTTTTAAATGTCTTTAATGTAGAATATCCTGTTAACTATTTTTGATGATGGGACCTTGATAACTTAATTATTGACCATTGTAATAGGTCAAATTGATTTAATAGGCCAATTCAAATTAGTTGCCTATAGGTTTCATCCATTCTTGAATTTAGCTGTTGTGCGAATTGAATTATTCGCTGAATTATTCGATCTATAGCCAATCATGATATGATGTGGATAGCATGAACAGTGAAGTCTGTTTTTGTTGCACTGTATCACGTTATAAATGAGTCCCCTAATGCTAATCTAATTGCCACCTGTGCGTATTTTGCGCACAAGAAAAATACACCCTATGGGTGATTGAAATCTCCCTCCCCCCTTTCTCTCTAGCACACACGTACGCACGCGCACGCACGGTCTCAATAGGTATTCCTTTCATCGTCGTTATAACAAATAGTCTGGATATTTGTTAAAACTTTGTAAAGAAACCATATTAATAATTAATAGGACCCATAGCCTACTTCTTTTTAATTTGCTACAACTTCTTTCAAGGCTAGTGTTGTCCACACAGCTGAGCAGCCAGCTCTCCACCTGCGGTGTCACTGAAATGTGTCGTGTCATCGCCCCTCTTAAGATCCTCTTCCCTCGGCAGTGAATTTGATTGCGCATAAAATAAAATCAAAAATCCCAGATCCTGCCGTTAACATCGGCCTGCGTTTTAACAGCAGCGAAGGCTGGCGGTGCATTTGATTTGGCCGGTGATGGATGAGAGACGGTGCAGGAGAGAGGAAGGGGGGTGGGCCGGGGGTCCCGTCGGTGCGCCTGTCCCCGCATTTCAATCCCCAATTACCGGAATGTACCGTGACGCTTCGGCTCGAGACGACGGCGTGCATCTAACCGGGTTAGAGCAACAGCACCCGGTGTAGTAACATTCAACGCTTCACTCAGGTAGTGTTGATACGTGGGACCGTGGGTCTAGTCTACAGGAGGAAGTAATATTAAACATTGATATACATTTAAGGTACAAATGTATTTTTTTTAAATCCCTTAATAAAAGGATTTTTCAATCGAGGCTTTTATGACCTTCATGTGGTCAGCTGTAATCTGTGCCAAAGTGCATCACCTAAGAAGTTAAATGCGTTGTAATGCATCATGATAATGAAATAGCACAGAGGCAAACATCCCCAAATCATCACAACATATAGATTAAAATTGCACTTTTATGCTTATAGGACATGCACAATCTCATCATATTGCACCGATCTGTCATGTTAAAATATTATCACTGGGACGTGCCTGCTAGAAGAAACCACTGGGCTCACTGAAGAGCATCATATTGGATCTAATGACGTGAATGAAGTTTAGTCAACAATCCACAAATATTATGAGATTGGATCAACAATTTGAAGAGCAACACAGTCCAATAAGACCAAAAATAATTGTCCAGCACAATGGTTCATCAGGCTGAAATTTCGTCAATTGCCACAAAATGTGGCCATTCATTTTAACCCATCAAATTACACTCACACTAATTTAAGTCCACTCTAATATCAATTCAACATACATTTATCAGCCGGAATATGACGCAGAGCAACTGCGGTTATTCACATGCTGCGTACATCTCTCCACTGCGGCACCAGACCTGTATTATCCTAATGGATAGCGGCATGTTACTTAAAAAAGAAGCTTTTTAGGATAAAAACCAGGTCCCGGGAGACCACAGTACACACACATATACACACACCACAGCTGGAGCAGCGAGGGATGGCCGCGCGCAGGAGAGCTTCTCCAAACAGGCTAATTAGATCTCGAGCTCTGGCCCCGCGCTCTGAAAGCAGCCCAGCGGCGGGGTTCGCGGAGCTGTGGAAAGTTAATTGAATTAAATTCCCTCTAAACTAATTAGGCTGCAATCTGCCACGCGAGCTGTCCCTGAGCAAGGTTCGAATTAGGCGGAATGGATTCTTTCCTTTTCTTTAAAAGAAAGGAAGGCAGACTGGTGTGTTTTTGGTGGGGTCCTTTATTTGTCTTTTATGCTAATTCTCCCAGGGGACTGTCACGTGATTGCCTTGCGGTAACCGGACGGCATCCGGTCGGTGTGTGCAACCCCTGTCCGGTCCATCCCCGAACCACAACAAATACACCCTTAGTCCATGCGTAAACACAAGAGCCAAGAGTATAATTGAGCAAACATGTAAAACCTAAATAAAAAGCTCTGTTACCGGTGCTGTTTTACAGCTGCATGAACGAGGAGCATCTTTAAAGCTGAGAGGTCTGAGGTAATGGAAGTGAAATCGATCGCTTTCCTGGGGGAGCACAATGAGAAGGAGAGGGAGGGAGGGAGAGATGAGAGGAGTGTGGAGGGACACGGATGAAAATCCCCCGTTAAGAGCAGGGACAGATATGATAATGGGAGAGCCTCCAGTAGTCGTTCATCATTCACCACCTCCACCTGGCTGCTGCAGCTCTCTGAGCCCACCACTGCACTGCAACTGTACTGAAATGGAACACACATAAACTTCATTACCCATCAGAACAGAGATTAGTGTTCATAAGCAGTAGAGCACATTCACTCAGCATTGTCTATTCGTGCAGTGTGCATGTAACATTCAAATTGGAAACCACAACAGTTAGACTCCCAATAAATGCCCATGCTGGGGTCTTATCTGAATCCACACAGTACCGTCTTAAATCTGGACGGACCGGTGTAAACAGAGCTGTTTGACTCTGAAGAGTTACTCAACAAACCCTCTAATCTGACCAACTGGACAAAGTGTGCAAATGCTGCAGGGCCCCAGACCCCCAGGGTTGTTTAAATGGTTTTGGTCTTTTTTTCTTTTTTTGGGGGGCATTTTTGGGTATGCATTTACTAGTCAATATATACGGTCAATATAGAGATGAGAGGGGGAATGACCTGCAGTCCGGACAAAGAACCAGGGACGTTGTGGTTCTTGGTCTGCACCTTGAACCCCGGGCCCAGACCTTGCAGGGAGCCCAATGTTTTTTTGTAACTAAAGCCATATGTTATCACTTAATCTTGTGGCTGTTTGGGCCCTGGTCTTTGAGAAACTAAGGTAACAATAAATACTGGTCTTCAATTTAATACAGATGTTACTGTACTAATGAAAAGTGTCTAATTTTTCTCATCTTTCTGGACTCCCATTTCCCTCATCCTCCCATGTTTGACCTTTTACTTTCTCACTGTTTTGTTTTCCTCTCTTGCCTTGAGCTCTCTTCCATTTGTATAAGCAGCAGAAGGTGGAGGAGACACGTCAGGACAGAGAGGGCTGGAGACAGACAGACATTTGGATAGCAGAGGAAGAGGGAAGGACTGAGAGAAAAAGGTGGAGGAGAGTGGGAAGCTGAGCATGGGGCGGAGGGAGAATGGGTGGAGGGGAGTGAGCAAAATGTAGCGAGATAGAGTGAGAGGGAGGTTAGGACGATGGAGGGCCAGGTTTCTGTTTCTCCATAATCTAATCAGAGAAATGGCAGCAGTCAGAAATAGCCTGACGGACAGACTAAGAGCCTCTTCTCTCTCCCCTCCTCCTCTCATTCTTGTCTTCCTCCGCAGGGAGGGTAAATGGATACACACACGCGCAGACACACACGCCAGCTTGACTTCCTAAAACCATAAAGTGTAGATGTGTTTTGAGGGTTATAAGCGATTGCAAAAAAGCCTTGAGGTATCATGGCAAAACCTGATCTACTGTCCAGATGCAGCCACTTCAAGATTCCCACTTGTGAAAATGTCTGCTCTACTGTTGCTCTTTAGACCATCTCCACAACATGAAGAATGACTGAATTTGAGTAGGCCTATATGACGATTTGTTTACAGTGCAAACTACAATTATACGACCACAGAGTAAGTTTCGATTCAAAAGTTGTTGGTAGACAAATAAAAGAAATCTGTGCTTCCTTTTCCCCTTCTTTTCAGTCCCCTGAACGTTTTGAGGACCAGACAGTGGGCGTTAATGCACAAAATACAATGCACTGTTCTGCTGAGGTAAGCTGATGACATGGGTCTAGGTAAAAGCCACCATCCTTTATTGATTTCCATTATTTAAACTATACCAATCATAAAGGAGATGGTTAATCAAGCAGGATTGCAGTTACATTTTTGTTGGTGTTTTTTTTTTAGCTTTTGAGACAATTGAGATGTCACTAAAAAAAAAGTGTTATTGGAAGAAAATTGGGGCTGCAATTTATGATTATTTTCATTATTTTTAAGTTGCAGGAGCCCAACTTCATCTTCAAATACAAACCCAAAGATATTTAATTTAGCATTATATGACAACAGGGTAAAGAAGCTGGAAAATTGACGATTAATCAATCATTAAAATTGGCTGACCAATCACGTCAGCCCTACAGAAAATAAATGACTGACTGGCGTTATGCTGTAAATCAACAGGGAATGACAGCTGTGATTCTGTAGATGTCAGTAAAACAAGCTACACGTGTGTTTGTTGTTGGGGGGTCCAGATGGAGCACAGTAAGAGTGAATGTCTTTTTTTCTGCATGCTAATTCCTCCCCATAGGAAAAGCATTCCTGCAGGTTGTGTGTGTGTGTGTGTGTGTGTGTGTGTGTGTGTG
>NC_045735.1:14237699-14242441 GCF_008692095.1 Etheostoma spectabile | reverse complement strand
AGAGAGAGAGAGAGAGAGAGAGATGTCTTCTACATTTCTGTAGCATTAACCACGCATTCCCTCCCAGCGCCCAATACAGACCCCCACACACAGCAGAATTCCAAGGAAATTCCTCTGTCATGTTGTTTCACAAGGTGGACAAGCTTTATTGTTGCAGAATTCCCACCCAGGCACTGGTCACACACACACATCCATCTATCCATCCATCAGGAGTGTCAGTGCAACACAAACAGAACAAAAAACAGAGGAATTCCCGTTTTGTTGTGATGACTTTATTTACGCGGTGGAGGTTGGGATACAAGAATGAAAAATGTCGCTCGATTACATTTTGGCGTCTTGTCAACATGCTGTTGAAACATTTATGAAACGACACTTTGAATATTATTTCTTTATGACTCTTAATGTCAGATAGACTTGCCTGCGCAGACACACACTGTGACAGACGAGACTTCTTTATATTAACATGCATCAACAAAAACAATTCACAAGGCAGTTATATTACCCATCATTCAAATGGGCTGCTTTACATTTCTGCTTAGTATTTCTCCACAAACCCATTTTTTGCTAAAATAAAAGGAATAAGCAGATTGTGTTTACAAACATTTATCAGTGATGCTCTGCTGGTGAGTAAAATTATGCATTAATGTGAACAACGATCTGAAGCAATGTCAAACTATCTTTGGTCATGAATACTTCCCTTTTTTTTTACAGCGAATGGACAAACTGGATGTTATTCATCCAACTTTGGCAAAACATTTAAATTCCTAAATCAAATTCCTTTTTAAGTATTAAAAAGGTTTGTTTGCTACCCGTTAATGCTCTATCAATATCCATTTAGATTTAGTTGTTGTCTTGACTCTGCCAAAGCATGCAATGACAAAACTGCCATTCATCCTACCAATGTCAGATGTTTAATCTAATAATTATTTTTACATACATATTTATATCTCTAAAAAATATTATTTATTTTGGCTGTTTTCAGTGATCTACACTACAATGTGGACATTGAATTATTACTATGTCACAGCTACTTTGATGCAAAGCTTATATTTTGACTAATAAGAGGGTTTCACTCCACTGATGAGATGTTTTATGTTCATGAAGCTGCACAGGCACGCTGACGCCTCTACATTTACAACCTGCAACATATTTACATTTATTTAATAGTTTTATATCTAATAAGTGTATGCACAGCTCTTGCTATCAGCACCCAGCTGGTACAAACGTCTGTTCTAACAAACTTTAACGGTCAAGTAAGTTGACTTTATAGCTTACAGCAAACATTGTTTGCAGATATTGTACTGCAATATTGCTGAAAAGTTGGCATGTAATTACTGCATGTGTGTACTGAAACAGAGAGGCAGTGATGCGTTCATCAGAGGTACCTTTATTTTGTAACATCCATCAGGAAGCATCTATCCTGCTGACACTACGATGATGATGATGATGAGGATATGTGTGTGTGGAAAGTGTGCATAAATATCTGGATATATCCTCTGTGTTTCTGTCTTAGTGTTCAGGGCTGAGCGGTGGACGTATGTCCAGTGTTCTGGATTTGCTGTCCTCTCCTACCACCTCAAGGCGCAGACTGGGCGTGCTCTGCTCCTGCAGGTCCTCTGGTTGGACAGACAGACGCAGGGTGCAACCTTTGGGCAGCAGCTCCTGCTCGTACGCTGCCGCTAACTGGTTGACAACACGCCGCTCAACCTGAGGAATTAGTGACGAGGTTAGTGGTGAAGCAGAGTTTGGAAAATTGTATCAGTATCCTGACTGGTCTCCTATCTCCTATTTGTGAGTTTTCCTATTTTGCATTTTGAGATCTGAACTTTGAACCAGTCATTGTTCTCTGCTGATAGGAGGCTTTTCTTTGATTGATTCGCTGATCGTTTAGTCTATAAAATGTCAGAAAAAAGTGAAAAAATGACAATCACATTTTCTTAAAGCTCAAGGTGAGGGTCATCAAGTTACATAACATTTGACTTAGCAATGTTATTGCTAAGATTGAGGGATGTTCTATGCCAATCACACACATGATCAGACATGCTTTACACTAAACTATAGTTTGACCACATTATCTGAACCGCTTATCTGGAAGTGAAAATCAACGCAAACATTAAATTAATTAAACAAACGTATGTGTCTGCTGCAAAGCTTGTCTAGCAGAGTTGCTGTGTCCCCAGATCTCAGTACTGAAACTGGTGAGGAAAATGTCATAACAGATAAGAATGATACTACGAGGGCGCCCAGAGAGCTCAGTTGGTAGAGCGGGCGCCCATATATAGAGGTTTAACTCCTCAACGCAGCGGGCCCAGGTTTGACTCCGAGCTGCGGCCCTTTGCTGCATGTCATTCCCCTTCTTTCTCCCCTTTTATGTCTTCAGCTGTCCTGTCAATTAAATTACATAAAAAAAAAATAAGAAAAACAAGATTCAAACCACCTGGTTTGGCAGTCTGTGTATTACAGGACATGCATACCTCATGTTTGATTGAGCGTGCGCCGTAATGCATGTTATACCCCCCCGCCAACAGTTCCAGAACCGGGCGCTCCCACTGAAGAGTGATGTCATGGCGCTGCTTCGCCTAATGACAGGGAAAAGAAGAGGTTAATTGGGTGTGCCGATGTTTAAAAAGAACAACCTGTGAGGCCTTCAGTAGATACGATATCATGAACAGTCAAATCAGAAAGAGAGGCTGGTGAATGCTGGAGAAGGAGACAAATGTGGAGGCAGAGAGGAAAAACTGTCGAGCAGCATGTCTGCCAGCGCTAATCAACAGGCCCTTAATGCGTTTTAATCAAACATCAGTCAATACTAGCGATCAGAACTGGTCATTTGCTACTGATGTTAACACTCCATTCAATAAATACGATGCCATGTTTTACTCCAGAGATATAAACACTAATATTACGACATCACAAATACCGTAATAAAGGCAATAATGATAGCACTTAACATTTAATGTATTTAAATGAAAGTGAGTGACAAACAAATGGCTCATGAGGATTCTGTAATTATGAGAGTTATGCTGTGAGCACCGCTGCCACACACAGACACACGCACACACATACATTTAAAAGAAAAATGCAAAGAGTGAGTGTCTTGAGTCAGGTTGCCTGCAGGCTTCCAGGACACCAGCTGTAATATTAATAATTTAATATTGATGAAGGCTTCACATGTTAAACACTGTAATCACATTGTAGTGAGTAGTAGTGGCACGCAATATTGATCTGCGTGTGTTCCTGCACAGCTCAGCAGCTGCAGGACAAAGTGGGTAAGGCTTTCCTGCCCCACTGGAGGACACCCGTGTTATAAATGTAGGGTGCTGGGGCGCCTGGGTTGCTCACCTGGTGGAACACCGCCCTGTATACAGAGGCTCAGTTCTTGACGCAGCGGGCCCGGGTTCAATTCCGACCTGCGGCCCTTTGCTGCATGTCGTTCACCCTCTCACTCCCCTTTCATGTCTAAGCTGTCCTGTCACAAAAAAAGGCCTAAAATGCCAAAAGATATATGTCTTATAAAAATAAATGTAGGGTGCTTTGAAGACGCACAGTGTTACATACCTTCTTAGCCCAGAAGTTGAGCTCTTTGCTGACCAGCTGGAGCAGCTCCGAGTGACAGAACGGCAGGAAGTATACAATTTCATTGATCCGACCCAGAAACTCGTCCCTCCGGTAATGAGCCTAGGGAGGAACCGAAGAATTAACAACAGTACACTGCTGTAGAGAAGCAGATAGTTCAACTGCAACATTTCTTTGTAAATACACCGAAACAAGCTGTGTTTAATCTGTGTGTGTTTTTGTGAGTTACCTTCAGGATCGGTCGAATCACAGATTCTTTAAACTGTCGGGAGATTTTGATGTCATCACTTTTCTGAACGTCCTCTGGGGAACAACACCAACATTCATTTCACGTTTGATTTCATTCGCCTGACTTTTGGTTACCTGATGGCTCTACGTCTTTACTTTATTGCAGCAAATCACTACAGTATGTGTGAATGTGTTTGCAATTTCTCAAATGTTGACAAATCAAATAAAATAAAAAATATATATAAATTATTCTTTAAGACACTCTGATAAGTCCAGACTACAAATTTAGACGATGTAACAAACAGAATGATTTAACCACACTTCACATCATTTCATCATACTGATTTTAAACCACAGCAACTGATGAAAATGTCAAATGTAATGTAATGTTGAAATGGGTTTTAATGGCTACAAACATGGGGATTAAAAAAATCTAGATGTTCAATTAATTTTGCAGCTGTAGGGTATAATGTATGAAACAAATGTAAGTCAGTGTAATCTCTGCTGTGCATCATCATTTGTGTCTGCACTGTTACATACATACAGTACGTGTTAGTGTGTTTCTCTCACCGAGGTTGTCGGCCAGCTTTCTGCGGCTTAGCACCTCAGCTTCCTCACGAAGCTGCAGTGCATGCTGGGCGATTTCATCACTTGCAATGTTAGATGTCATGATAAAGATGGCGTCTTTACATTCGATGGTCTTCCCCTTACCGTCTGTGAGGCGACCCTTAGAGAGGAACAGCGAGAACGATCGAGTTCATTCCATTAAAGTTACATTTGCAAATGTTTTATCAAACAGAAACACAGGCTAATTGTAACGTCACGAAGGTATAATATCTGCAATTATCTCTGTGTGTTTGTGTACACACCTCATCAAAGAGCTGCAGCATGATAGTAAGAACATCAGGGTGGGCCTTGTCTACTTCATCAAACAGGAC
>NC_045735.1:14234178-14237689 GCF_008692095.1 Etheostoma spectabile | reverse complement strand
GGACACGCCTTCAACAGCTTTGTCAGCTGACCCCCTTCCTCGTGTCCCACGTATCCTGGCGGGGAGCCAATGAACTTTGCCACCTGTAACATGAAGGAGAGAGGGTGCACAAAATAAGATTAACAATGTAACACACAAAAGTATTTTGCCAGGATAACACTTGACCTATAATGCCAAAATCCACAGAAAGTTACCACTGGATAAATGTAGTGAGGTGGAAGGATTCGATGTGGTTCCTGAACGTCGCAACATAAGCCTACTGGAACTCTGATTCACTGATTAAATGTATTCATCACCAAAGCTTCACAAAGAAGGCAAAATAGGGCAAAAAAAAAACCCCATTAATTTTGGTTTATGAGTCCATAATGAGTACATAAAGAGAATTAATCCAATGTATCACTGCCATGCATCTGCAGGAGAGAGATGCAACTGTAACACTCTTTCTTGAAATGAACAAACCTCTGTTAGAGCAACGCAGTATGGGAAATTCCGTCATTCGAAACAATCAAACACTTTGGCTACTGCATGACTTCACACTAATGTATTTGGAAAAGGTAAGATGTATCTTACCTCGTGTTTTTCCTGGAACTCGGACATGTCCATACGGATAAAACCCTGCAATCACACGGTGGGTTAACCTCAACCTTGCTGCTGTATCAGTGTGTATCTTTGTGTTGAACATGTGCTACCAAGAGTCACCATGGAAACCAACACAAATTGAATATCATCATGGCGTGAAGAGCTACTAAATTAAACGTCTGTTTTCCACCTATTGACTGAATGTTAAAACACTAGTGTGTGTGTGTGTGTGTGTGTGTGTGTGTGTGTGTACATAAAATACCTTTTTGATGTCCTTGTGCATGTAGCGAGCCACCTGTTTGGCCAACTCTGTCTTTCCTGTGACACCCGCCATCAACCGGTCAGACAAAACAGAGACACTGGTTAATTATTCTGCTTGACACAGCTCCTACCTCCATTTAATTATTTAGTTTTTTTACGTATATATAAAAATTTATATTAAAAAAATCCTTGCTTTTTTGGAATACATTAGTATGCAGTGATTTCAGGAAATAAGCTTACTTATTTCAGACAGAAAGACAATCTCTCTCCTTCTCTAAGTGCTGGCCTAAATCCCAGTTCCTCCCTCTACAAAGCTTTCAATCATCTCCTGCTCTCCAGAAGCACACATTATGTTTGTCGCTAAAATATTCTGCATATAAATGCTCATATATGATATTGATGTCTTGTGTTTGGTATGCGTATGGGTATGATGATTCTGTGTGTGTGTGTGTGTCTGAAAGGCTGTGTCTTGTTGCTGTGTTTAATATTGATGTCTCATGGCCACAGTCGCTGAAGGCAACAGAGAATATGAACACCGTCTCTCCTTCATCTATCTCTCTGGTCTGTCATCTCACCATCTCCGTCTTTTTTAGCCATCTATCTGGCCCTTAATATCCCTCTGTCTCACTCTTTTCTTGACTCCAACACACATACATGCACACTTTTTCATCTTGCTGTCATTTGAGAACATTTAAGCTTTTCTCTGAATTGGAGATTTGGAAGTTTTCTGCTTTAATATTAAATATCTGATGATATCGAGTTGATCCAAAACTTATATTTTTTTAAACAATACAGCGCCATAGTACACACAAAAGAAGGCCAGCTTTAAAAAGACTAAAACCAATTCACTTTTGATATTTTTGGCAACTCAATAAAAAAACAAAACTGAATCACAGCCCTCCTTTAATTATTTCCTACACTGTTGTGTTTATTTGTGTGCCATCTTTGCCTTTATTTGACAAATAAGTATGAGAGACAGAGGAGTGTCAGTGCGGATCTGTTGTAGCAGAAAAGTCCAGACAGAATTTAGACAGTCTCAATTCATCGCAACCCTCCCCAGTGGATATCTTTAATTGAAATCGCTGTAGTGTCGGTCTGAGATTTGTTCACTCTCACCACTGTGTGACAGAAAGCCGTTCCTCCAGTGTTTTAAAGTGCAATCAGAGCTCAATGGGCTGCAATAAACAAAGGATTAAAAATGGGTGGGGCTTTATAA
This sequence comes from Etheostoma spectabile, assembly GCF_008692095.1. Taxonomy (NCBI): domain Eukaryota; kingdom Metazoa; phylum Chordata; class Actinopteri; order Perciformes; family Percidae; genus Etheostoma; species Etheostoma spectabile. Next base: position 14,235,633 of record NC_045735.1, on the reverse strand, counting down.
AACCAATAGAGCTCAACAGTCCCGCCCACAGCAAGTTCCCTAAGTAAAAATACAATGCTCCATTGACAAGTGGAGTATAAGCCATAAAATCGTAAGTTGATGGTAGACTTAAAACCAGCTACGACATGACTAAGCAATTGTATATGCTCATATAGATGCCAAACATTCATGGGCACCAACCTTGTTTAGAGATAAATGTCTTTAATTCGCAATGTCCTGAATAAGTACTTCATCACCCGCAATCCTGAACAATCCCACAATCCCATAGTGATGCCTCTAATTGGTGGACCTCATGCTGGTGAGGAGGGGGAGCTGTTGCTACCTGATCTGTGCGCATGCTCAAGATGATAATCTTGTTCTACGAGGATTTACAACACTGCACGAACCACGATCTGTTCCACGCTTCTGCCGTTAGCCTCCGCTGGGAACCTGACGTTAGGTTAGCTCGCTAACAGCTAATTCAGCTAACCGCTAGCTGACAGCTTGATTCGGTCTAAAATAACGGTAATTCAAACTGAACACTAATAAAAACCGTCTATATCTGAAGTAACAGCTGTTATGTATTTTAAGGTTTTATTTTGAGGGTCTTTTAAAGTTATTACATGCTGTCTCAGCAAGCGGTTAGCTGAATTAACTGCTAGCTGAACAAACTTTAGCTTCCTTTATTCAGTGGTGCTCGGTGGTTTTTGGGACGAGTAGTTCCTTTGCTCAATAATGAAAATATGTACATAGTCTTGTACCTTTTGACTTTTGGGGATTGACGTTTGTTTTTTTTCACTCTAAATGATATGTTGTATGTTTGAGTCACGTTGTAGCTGGTTAGCCTGAGGCATGGTCTAATAATATTTTTATACAGATTTTTCCAGACGTCAATGGGAGAAATTAATGGGAAATTTACTTCCAGAACCCAAGGTCTCTCGGGAGAGGGGCGGAACTGTTGAGCTCTATACTGATCATTTAAAAAATTGCTTGATCGGTCCTGAATCATACATCCCAGCTCTAAACCATTATCCATAAGGACAATTGATTTAAGTTGACTTGACATGCTGTGCACCAACTGTTTATCGACAAACATCTTTGTAAATGATGTGTCAAGTATTCCTGTGTGATAATATGCACACGAACACCAGATATTAGCCTGGTTCAAGACCTCAGAATCAACGCCCACATCTCAAATTTTGATACCCAGAGGTTGTGCAGCAGTGACGACAGTAATCACACAAGATTATTTGAATACAACATATAATAATAACTAGTAAAAACATAAGTAAAAAGCTGTATTTAAGTGTGCTTGGGTGGTCAAGCTGATATTACCTTCTTCTATTTGAGTTCAGCAGTGAGATGGCTGAAGGTGTTTCTATCTGTTGGTTTTGACTAGTGGGCATTTAATGCGGGGACCAGAAGGCGAGGTCTGAAACTCTCTGTGCTGTCAGACAGTAGGGATTCTTCTTTCTT
>NC_045735.1:14217329-14234168 GCF_008692095.1 Etheostoma spectabile | reverse complement strand
TTGTTTTAGAAATCAGACAGACTTGACCTTGATCCCCTTTGTTAATGCATTTTTCTGTTTTAGATTTGAGAGAAGCATACCAACAGATAAAGAAAAAGTAAAAATTGACTCAATAAAAGGTCTATGAAACAAGTTCAACATCAAACTTAGCCAGCATCCTCAGACAGAAAAGGCACTGCTGGCTTTTTTTCTTCTTTTTTTTTTTTACACAACATATTGGTGTTACATGTGGTAGTTTGGTACCTGTCCCGTCATTGTTTATTATCTTTAATGCACCTGCAGTTGTGGCACTCACGATTTTGTTGTATGAGCCTCTGTGCAATGACAATAAAGGTTTATCTTATCTTTTATTGGTATTTTCCCCAGTTGGAAATTGATTGATTAACTTTATTATCCCTTAAGGAAAAATGTTTTAAAAACAAGCAAGTTGATAAGCCTTTGTGGACGAGTTAAATCAGGTGACACTACCAAGCTGTTCCTGAGTCAGACAGGTCTTTGAAGAAAGTATTATCCCAGTTTGTTGTTGTTATTTATGATAGTTAATTAATTCAATAGACAGATGTAACAAAAAAAAACAGTAAACAAATGCTAAATTTAGTATATTGTAGCAGTATATTTAGACACCTTGGAGACACACTCATTCACTGAATTCTTGGTAGAGTTTCTCCAGTTTGTGTTTACATTTTACAGTGTGACATCATCGCTTTGTCGTTTTGTGTATTTTGTTCCTTTTGAAATCAGCAGACTGGCAGGAGGAAAAAACACTGCATGCATGCAACAAACTTCAGAAACCTAACACACTCAAGTGTTCTGTTTATTTTGGCAGCTCCTTTCGAGACACTGAAGAAGTTTTTTCTTGAGTGAAAAAAGATGAGTTATTTACCAATTCCTGATGAGCCGAGGAAGAGGAATACGAGAGGATGCTCTTCGTCATACCAACCATTCTCCTTTCTCCTGATGGCTACAGAGTGCAGAAACAGATAGAGGGAGAAAGAAAAGGAGGACTATTTATTAGTAATCTGCATTTGTTGACTTTGCTTTTGCACTAAGTATTCTGAGTTTCACCAGACTGAATCGAGTTGACCTGAGGGCGACGGGTATCCCAGAAACTATGATAAAAGAGCGAGAGAGCAGGGATGAGAAAAGGGTCAAGACATTTGGTGGAGAGAAAGAAAGAAAAAAAAAAGACAGAAGAGAGAAAACAGAAAAAGAGAGCAAGATGAGAGACCTCCAGAAAGCTACCCACGCTGCCTCTCTTCCCCCCTCAGTCAGTGGGGCCATTAGCCAGCAGTAATTGTGTTAGCCTCCCTGGCGCGGCCATGGCGAAATCAGTTTAGCATGGATCGCAGCCTCACACACACACACAGAAACACACACAGACACACACGCATGCTTAAAGAGGAGTGCCTACCCAACCCTGCAATCACCCCAGCAACTACACTCACACACATACACAAAGACAAGATGATGAGGTGGATCGGAGGGGAGTAAAGAGTGTATTTGGCCCGTGGTTTCAGCCACTCAACGAAGAAGCAGACACTAGCACAAACTCATCCAAATCTGAAGCTGTTGAGAGGCCGGGGCCAAAACCAGAGCCATAGACGAGCAGGTTTTTTGCCAAATGGGATCAAAGCAAGTTGGTGGCACGATAGCTTATTGGTTGCCTTGAGCAAAAAGGCACTGGGTTTGAGTCCACTGGCAGGCTGGAGCCCTAATATGTGGGGTTCCGGCTGTTTTCCAGTGTTCTGTATCCAAAATACATTCATTTTAGACTAATTGGACACGCTAAATTACTCATAGGTATGAATGTGATTGTCTGTCTTTGTGTTAGTCTTGAGATAGACTGGCAATCTGTTCACAGTGTCACAGTGTACCCCACCTTTAGGAGCTGAGTCTTCAGCCCCCAAATCAATTTGTGGATCTATCCTGATTGTGTCATTCAGGGAAGTTGGCATTTAAATCTTTATAAAGCTGACACAAAAATGACCACAGTCATCCATATGGGGTGTGGGAGTCCGCAGGGTCCTGTGTAACAATACATTTGTAGCTTTTCTTCATTTTTAGATAATGCACAACGGACGTTACCTCTCATCTTGTTGCTTGAGGTTAATCAGAGTTAGTATCTTATTATTTTCCCACATAAACCTGTATCAGCTTCACTGTAGACAAAACATAAATGCTTTGTGTTTTTTTGTCTTTAGAGATTTGAAATAATCAACTGAATGATGCCATCAGCCTCTCCTATCAAACCAATGTTAATTTTAAACAAAAAAATAAACACTAGGGGCCCCTGGATAGCACATTTGGTAGAGCGGGCGTCCATATATAGAGGCAGCGACTGCGGGTTTGACTCCGACCTGCCGCCCTTTCTGCATGTCGTTCCCCGTCTCTCTCTCCCCTTTCATGTCTTCTGCTATCAAAATAAAGGCTGAAAGTGCCCCCCCCCCACAAAAAAAAAATCTTAATAAACACTAGGGGCTAGAAAAAATGATGAATATAGTATGGTTATTTTAAAAATATAAGTTTATTGCAATTTTTTGTGTTCAGTGTTCCTCAGGCCAACTTTTCTTAGCTGAATTGCCTCAAAACATGCAACCATGCACACTAGAGAAAGAAGGACGTATGGATGTTAAGATTCAAGGAGGGAGTCTGCCTGTGGCTTCTACTTACCAACATTACCTCTGGATTCTAAATTAAAACAGTTAACACATACAGTAGGTCCTGCACATCTTTCACATCATGAATCCTGATCTGTTTGAATCTGACAAGTGAGAACACAACCTTGTAAAAGCCTCGACTTAAAAACACTGGTGAAGGTTTGGCAGGCTGGTCAATTAATTTTATTTATTCTTCTCAACTTGTTTCCTTTAAAAATTCTGGCCAATTGTCCCCAAAGATGCACAGGTCCTCAGCATAAATAACTCCAGTTAGCAACACTGTACAAGCTTAAATAGTGCATCTGAGAGGTGTCAATTTCTTTTAAGTTATCGAGTACAGCCAGAATCTGATAAGTGGCAGGAGAACACCTTAGCGAAGTTGCTCAAAAGAACACAAAGGAACCAAAACAGTCAAAGAGGGTTCAACAACAGCTACAGTATGTATCCTGTCAAGGCATCTTTTACACAGACGATGAGACCTTTCCTGCTCACTTATTGTGATCCAGGAGGCTCTGTGTGTGTGATACAGTGAAGCTGAAATACTTCACGACAGCCAGCAGATCTAAGTGTTAAACCAGCTACTAATGGCTGATAATCATAGAGAACAGATGCTCGGCAGGAAAAAAGGAGAGGCAGATTGAGGGAGGTAAAGAGATGACATGGTAGAGAGGGAAGTAGCAGGAGGAGGGAAGATAAGGGGAGGAAAGAGGAGTAGGGATGTAGAAGGAGATAAAGAGGGAAAAGAGAGAGGAGTGATGGAGATAAGGAGACAGAGAAACCAACGAGTGTGTCAGAGATGGACACAGAGATGAATAGTGACAAGAGGGGCTCCAAAGCTCCGTCTTCTTTATCAATGGCTGTGTGAATGACAGTGTAACCTTCTGTGTGTTTGTGTGTTTTAGCTGATTGAGACCGACTTTGACAGAAGGGCACATTGACATTTCTCAGAGGACCCTGACGACAACAAGGAAAGGAAAGAGACACAAAACAAAAAAGCTCTCTCTCTCTCTCTCTCTCTCTCTCACACACAGACACACAGACACACAGACACACAGACACACAGACACACAGACACACACACACACACACACACACACACACACACACACACACACACACACACACACACACACACACACACAACAGTGTGTTGGGCAGGTCTGGTTGGCTCTAACATGATTACAGAGGGATGATTCTCCTCAATAACTCTTAGCCCTGAGAGCTAAACCTGGATCAATCTAACCTCCTTCCTGTGTGTGTGTGTGTGTGTGTGTGTGTGTGTGTGTGTGTGTGTGTGTTTTGTTTGTGAGAGTGAATGTATCTTGCTGCAGGCCAGCTGTTTGTCACAAGGAGTTCAGGGGGAAACTGCCGTTTTGGAGACATGACAAAACACCAAATGGTCTGCATCAATCAATGATGATAAATGTAAAATTGATAATCAACAGTAATTTATCAATAAGCCAAAACAAAATTTGGCTGTTTCCTGCTTCTCAAATTTAAGGATTTGCTTTTTCTCCGATTTCTGGAATTGTAAAATGAACATTTTCTCACTCAAATTACTCACGATATACAGTAAAATATATTATTGCATGTGCAGCTCCCTCTTCTCTTTTTATCTGTCCATCCCTTTCTCATTGGTTGAATCCTTATCTCCAGTATATCCGTTCTGTTCTTTCCTGGGCCATCTCCTCATCTCTAAATCCCTACTTCCCCTCTCTAACTCTGTCACAGTTTGGCTAATTCCTGCTCGGCTCATCTGTGATAAAACTTACAAAATAGCACACACCCCAACAAGTATAAATGCACAGCAGATAACGTGTGTTTTTGTAAATAACTTTGCAATATCTTTGCCTCTTTTAGGCATCCCACATGTTCTCTTGCTCGCTTTCAGAGAGAGTGTGTGTGTGTGTATGTGTGTGTGTGTGTGTGTGTGTGTGTGTGTGTGTGTGTGTGTGTGGGGGGGGGGTAATACTTCTCAGAAATCAATAGGATGTTCCTTTATCAATGTGGCGACGTCTTCTATGGCTTTCAGCACAATTTGCCATGATAACAACAATCATCTATCACCTTGCCAAAAAAACTACAAATCCCACGATTCCCTTTTCCTTGAATGACTCCCAGCAGAACCTACTATACGCTGACACTTAACGCAACTATTGCTCAAATAGCATCACTGTTTGTATTTTGTTTTGTGAACATCTATAGTTTGTATTTTCATTGTTTCCTTATATTTATGTATAGTTTTTTTATGAATTCAATCCAACTTGTTCTCCTCTTGGTTATAAACTCTGTAGTATTTGCTCTCACGGAAACATCACAGATTATAATATCCACTTCTAGCTTTGGGAGTGAGTTGATTATTTTCACAAATCTGCCCGAGATCATAAAAATAACACATCCTCGCTGCAGAACCCTTTCTGAACACACACACACACACACACACACACACACACACACACACACACACACACACACACACACACACTCATCTGTGGATCAATACATGGCCTCCATGGATGCCTGGTGTAATATCAGCTCTTTACTGTCTGCTGTGTTATTGTGCTCTAACTCATCCTCCCTCCTCTTCTCTATGCATTACACTCGCTCTCTTTGTCTTTCTGTCATTTGCTACAAGCTTTCTGGTTTTCAGACACTTCTCTGCTATCTCCTCCCATCAGCGTTTCTCTCCTTTTTGTCTACCCTTTTCCTCCCTTTGTTTTACCCCCGTCTCATGTGTTTTTCTCTTCCTGTCTTCATCACTTTGCCTGTCCATCCCTGATCCGTGTGTTTCGAGGAAGGGAGAGCTAGACGGCATAACATGAAAGAGTGATGATGGAAAGATGCAGAAGGTGGAGGCCACAAAATGGAAGTAGGAACGGACAGAAGGGAAGTAGGAACGGACAGAAGGGTGGAGGAGAAAGAGTGGATGTGATGAAGATCAAGGGGGTAAAGCGAGAGAGAGAGAGAGATGGAGGGATATACTGGAGAGAAAAAGGAAGAGAGACAGAGAGGGGGAGGTGGGGGTCTGTAGTATGTCTCCTCTCTCTGTAATCGTGTTAACTGGCGGCTCCAAGCCTGGCCTCTTCAGCTGTCACACACACAAACACACGCACATGCACACAGCACCTGTGTATGCCTGACAGACAGCTCATTCATCACAATTAACCAATTACAGCCTCCGCCGGTCTGTCTGAACCCGCCTACTGCGGGAGGGAAGGGAGGACAGCAAGAGAGAGGAAAAGGAGGGACAAAACAGAAACATAAAAAGAAAAAAAAAAGCAATGTGGAAACAAGACTGTGGCTTGGAAGCATGTATTTATGTGCACTTGTATTTTTGTGGTGAATGTCATTGTGTTTAGCTGCATATATCATGTTTTGTGTGTGTGTGTGTGTGTGTGTGTGTTTACCTGAGGCCACAGTATTGATGGCCCCCTCCTGTCCGATGATATGCTCCTTCAGCCTCCTCTCCAGGGGGAACCGCCGCCTCTCCTCCGCCTCCCGCCGAGCCTGCGCCTCCTGGAACTAGATGGAGGTAAAGAAGACGAACATACAGAAATCATATGAGACAGTCACTGAATCGAGGAAGTGAAAGAAGACTTATAAGAAAGTCAACTCTCCAGGGGAAAACCATGAGGACATTGCAGAGTTCGCCAGTCTGCCCCTAATCACTCCTCTTTCTTAATCATGTTTTCTTCTTTCCCACCCTTGCTTCGGCGCTCATCCCCGCTACAAAGACACTGAAACAAGAAAAAAGTGAGTGGCCAAATACGCCGTGACAGTAAAGCTGTTTCTCCCCCTTTTTCCTATTAAAGGGTTGTGTTGTTTTTCAGTCTCTTTACTACTCCCTTCACTCCTTCCCTCCTTTCTCTGACACACATTTTCTGCTGATTTGATCTCTTTTCCCACCTATTTTATCTTCCTCTACCCAAGTTTTTTTCTTTCCCTTCATTTTTACATATCCCACCCCCTTCAGTTTCTTTCTTTCTCGTAGCCACCCCATGACTCATTCATCCTTCCCTCTTTGTCTTCTCAGACTCCAGGTTTTCACCCTGCAGAGGAGGCAGGCTCTTTATTCTCTCTCTCCATCTTGCTTAGATCTGGTCTGCTGTCAAACTGGTAGATAAATAAGGGTAACTCAAGCTTTACTTAAGAAAACAGCTGACCCCACCTCTACTAATATACACCTGCGAAATACCAAGAGAGTCCCTGCAGTCAGCTGATTCCATAGCATCGTTCAGTTAAAGCTTAACCAAGCCTCAAGATCACCATCAGTTCCAAATTGAAATCACATTTTAACAATTGGAAAAATACTATCCAATTGTATCCAAAAAACTATCCAAGAAAATATTATGAGAAGAACTGATTTTGTTTTTTGATTAAATCTTCTTATAAAATTATATTATTATATCAAGAATATTATACAATACCTGACAGTATTTTAAGTGTATGTATGTAATGCCCTTATATGTGCACAAAGTGCCAAATTAAATCTCCATGTTAGTTCATCTGACCAAAGAGATTTGAAAAAAAAGTATTTTGGACACGACTGTTGGTGCTTTCAGAAAATATTTAAACGATATCTTAAGACAACTTCATGTTTGTGTGTTGAATTCCAGGTGATCTCTAGTTCAATATAATATCTGTAGAAACAATATAATCCTACTTTACTCTTCATGTTTTGACCCCAGTTAACCTCAACCAGCGTTCACAACTCTAATACTCAATATCACCTGTCACTCAGTCAGCAGACCTCCCGAGGAGTGTGTGTCTGTGTGCATGAAGGCAAGTAAATGACACAGATGTCGGCTGTGTCAATAGTCCTTCAGTCATTCAGACACAGGCCACAGGAAACGACTACAGCAGCAAAAACATTTATGTGCACGGATATTGTTTTAATTGCTTGCATACATTCTGCACAGCTTGGACGGAAGAACAAAATGAGAGTTTGTGCCTGTGTGAGTGTGTCATACCTTGCCCTCAAACTCCTGCAGTATTGTGCTCACTTCTCCCTCCTTAGCATAGGCCCGTGCTGTGTGTCCCAAACCATTGGTCTGCAGGGGGTTGGCACCTGTATGCAAGCATGCAACACACACACACACACACACACACACACACACACACACACACACACACACACACACACACACACACACACACACACACACACACACACACACACACACACACACACACACACACACACACACACACACACACACAGAGAGAGAGAAAAAAATCCAATTATTTGTAGCTGCTCTTAAAATCTTGGAAACAGAACAAAATGTTTTTTCCTATTTTTTGCTGTAAGTAATACAACACACACACATGCCCTCAACAAGAGGGTCAAAACGTCGATGGAGGGAGGGTTAGAGCTGACTTGGGTTCAGAGGTCACTGAGACTAACGGCAGTGAAGCAGGAAGACGATGCAATCACCCTGTAGGGGGTTTCATATCTGCAACGGGTGCCAATAACACATGCTTTGACCCCAACACCCTGGACTATTATAAGATCTATACACACTGCAGGTTGGGGGCCATTGAGGCACACAAGCACACACTTCACACAGCAAGAGGGGTCAAACGGAAGAAACATTTTGTTAGACGGATCTTTAAGGGGTCGGAGTACAAAGGAGGGAGAACCATAATGTCACAAGTGTGCGTGTGAAGTGTGCCAGGACTTGTCAGTAAAGGTGGTTAGCAGCGCCTTCTGCCCTGACCTGTGCCACCAAACTCAACCCAGAGTCACCAACACAACACGCGCCTCCACATGAACAAGGGAATGTTTCCATCGTATAAAGACTCAGGTATGTTGTCAGAACTAGTATGTAGTATAAAAATGTCAAACACAACTCCTGTATAATACAGGCAACAAACACTTAACATTATGCTCTGAATTCATAAAAGGTGAGTATTGTTTCAGTAGGTTCAGTGCTTTGTCCAAAGTGATGAACATGATGCAGCACTCCTTATTTGTGGATTTCTCTGGACTTGGTCAGACCTTATTGGCACCATTCGAAATTCAAATGGGTTTTGAAACAATCTTTGTTGTTTCGGTCTGAGGCCTTAATATAATTTAAGGATCTTTTCACACCAGAAAGTCCAAACCAAGGTTTCCGTTTTTTTGTTGCATTGCATCCGGTTAGTTTTGGGTTTCACATTGCATTTATAGGAGTGAGCTAAGGAACTATACAAGACATACATACGTCCTCTCACCATCACCTACTTGCAGTTGATTGGTTTGCAGACATCGCTCTCCTCTCCGTCCTCTCTCATCCTCTCGGAAATAATTGTCAGAATTTTTGTGAGTTTTTCTACCTGACTCTTTTGAAAGTCATTGGACCAAATGTCATTTAAACATTTACTTTCCTTCTCCACTTATGTGCTACTGCATCTCATTTATTTTTTTTGCATTGTTTTTCCTTTTTCCGGTTATGCCAGAACTTCTGGTCACACTAGAAACAAACCACAACCAGTGTTCAGTTTGATCTAGCCACCTCTTTATCAATGAACCATGTTTGGTCCCGACCGTGGTCCAGGGGAGGTTTCACACTGTAAACAAGGCTTCATGGTTAGGTTTCCCTTCTGACAGACATCCTATTCTTTGTTTACAGCCAGGGACTACAGATTAAAGTCCTGACCAAGGTGTGTAGGTGTGAAAGGGCGCAAAGACACTACGGACACTCTAGCGGAAGCATTGGAAAAACATGAAGTGACATAACACATGTCACTTTAACAAGTAGTGGGCTGGCAATGCTTTGAAATCTCTGTCATGAGAATATATAGTGGATATAAAAAGTCTACACACCCCTGTTAAAATGCCAGGTTTTTGTGATAAAAAGTTAGACAAAGATAAATCATGTCAGAACTCTTTCCACTTTTAACGTGACCTATAATGTGAACAATTCAATTGAAAAACAAACTGAAATCTTCGAGGTTGAAAAAGACAAAAGAAAAACCTTACAATAACCTGGTTGCATAAGTGTGCACAGCTGTATTCAGAATTAACCAATCACATTCCAACTCATGTTAAATAGTCCTTACACACCTGCCATCATTTAAAGTGACTCTGATTAATCACAAATAAAGTTCAGCTGTTTTCCAATAGATTTTCCTGACATTTTCTTAGTTAGTTCTTAGTTAGTAGTTAGAGGGATCTCATTGTTGAAAGATATCAGTCAGGAGCAGTGTACAAAAGAATTTCCAAAGCATTAAATGTAAAATGGAACACAGTGAAGACAGTCATCATCAAGTGAAGAAAATATGGCACAACGGAACACCCCTCCAAAATTGATGAAAAGACAACAAGAAAACTGCTCAGGGACGCTTCCAAGAGACCTACAGCAACATTAAAGGAGCTGCAAGAATTTCTGGCAAGTACTGGCTGTGTGCTACATGTGACAACAATCTCCCGTATTCTTCATATGAATGGGCTTTGGGGTAGGGTGGCAAGACGGAAGCCTTTTCTTACAAAGAAAAACATCCAAGCCCGGCTGAAGTTTGCAACAACAAACATCAAGTCTCCCAGAAGCATGTGGGAAAATGTGTTCTGGTCTGATTCCAAGGTTGAACTTTTTGACCATAATTCCAAAAGATATGTTTAGCGCAAAAGAACCTCATACCCACAGTGAAGCATCAAGCTTTGGGGCTATTTTTCTTCAGCTGGAACTGGGGCCTTAGGGTGAAGGGAATTATAAACAGTTCCAAATACCAGGCAATTTTGGCACAAAACCTTCTGGCTTCCGTTAGAAAGATAAAGAAGATATTAAGGTCTCCACTGTTCCTTTTCAGCTGAGAGTAGATATTTGTACAAAATCTGAAAGTTATGTACAAAACCCCATTAGTGACCACTGTAGTGAATGTACAGGATGTTGAATGGTGCATTGAAAACCAGATAACTTGTCTGCAGTTTCTTAAATGAAGACTGAAAGTTTGACTGAAAATTAAAATTTGAGCTGGCCAAATCTCATCCACTTTCACCGTTCACCTTTCAGAATGATGACCCAAAGGACACATCCAAATCCACAAAAGCATGGCTTCACCAAAAGAAGATGAAGGTTTTAGAATGGCCCAGCCAGAGCCCAGTCCTGAATCCAATTTAACATCTGTGGGCTGATTTTAAGAGGGCTGTGCACAGGGAATGTCATCGCAATTTGACAGATTTGGAGCACTTTTGCAAAGAAGAATGGGCAAATATTGCCAAGTCAAGATGTGCCATGCTAATGAACTTCTACTCTGAGTGCTGTAATAAAATCAAAGGGGCTTCAACAAAGTATTAGTGTGCACATTTATGCAACCAGGCTATTGTAAGTTTTTATTTTCCCCCTCAAAGATTTTAGTTTGTTTTTCAATTAAATTATTCACATTATAGGTCACATTAAAGGTGGAAAGAGTTCTGACATGATTTATCTTTGTCTCATTTTTTTTTTACATACACAAAAACCTGTGTAACCTGTATGTTAACTTTTTATATCAACTGTAAGATGATTAAAATCACTGACAGATTGTGACAATATAAAGATATATTAAATGTGGGTCTTTTGAGAGTATATTAAGGTCTCCACTGTTCCTTTTCAGCTGATGAGAGCAGATATTTGAACAAAATCTGAAAATTATGCACAAAACCCCATTAGTGACCACTGTACTGAATGTACAAGATGTTGAATGGTGCATTGAAAAACAGATAACTTGTCTGGTAATTTTCTGGGTGGGATACAGAACATGTGTAATTCTTACTGGTGTTGGTTGTTCCTATTGCTCTGAGCTCCGACCTGCAGAGACTAATAATCATTGTGATGATTATCGATAAACCCCTAAATTTTGTGACCTCCTAACAAAGCTATTGATCCCTACAACAATACAACACTAACCCCACCCCAAAACATGAGGGAGGAAAGCAATAAAGTATTCACATGCACACACACACACACACATCTACACACACAACATAATAAATAGCATCATTTAGGGCTTTAATATCAGGCCAACCCTCTGGGCCATAGCACTTTATAACATGATCAACATTAACGACACTCACAGCAGACACACACACACAGAGGATCCCTTCATTAGGAGTGCTTTAGTTATGCCTATTAGGAGTCCCCTCCTCTTTCCTATTTCCTCCTCCCTCTCTTTCACTGCAGCTGGTGGGAAAGAGCCCCTGCTGGTCTTTGTGCGTGTGTGTGTCCTTGTATCTGTATTGTGTGTGCCTGTGAGCATGTGTGACTCTTCTGGGCTCCTACCACCTATGGAGCCGTCCATTACTGAGTGCCTGTGGCCACGGGCCTGATGTGGAGCCTGGGGAGAGGCTAGAGAGCCTCCGCAGGTAGGGTGAGGGACTGTGGGGCGAGGAGAGGCCCGAGGGTGGGCCCGGAGACTGTGATGGATGGAGATGTGAGTCGAGGGCCAACTAAGGCCAAAAGAGCAAAACCCACGGCTGGTAGCGTAACATGGACGCACACAAACACAAGGGAAATAACAAAGCATAGGATACACACAACTCCATCCACGCACTTTGTGCACATACATGAAGGGAAGATGTTGGACAATCAGTAGACACACACATACACAACTCCAAATCCACACAATGTCCTGAAGCTGTGGCAGTTTATGAGATTTTTTGTGACGATGTAAAAAGAGATGGATTGGCTACAAAGAGGAAATAGATTAAAGAAAAATACGGTACAAACAACACAAGCGTTGTCGAAAATAATCAAATGCATTAAAAACTTCTATGAAAGTCTTTAATTACGTGGCTATTTACACAGAATCACACATGTACATGGACAGCAATGTGTTGGTGTTTGAGAGTGTGTGACGTCATGATTGTTATTGGCCGTGATGGTGGCGCCAAACCGGCAACAACCCAGTCGGGCGAGCAAAAACCCACTCTGTCTTTAATCAGATTGACTTAAAACATATGTTTCTTCTTTGTGAAATTTCTTACTGTTTTAATTCAAAAATGCATCTGCAGAACATTTGATCGAGTTAGACAAAGTGATTTGTTTAAGCGTACAGAGTGCTTACTGACGCATGGGTGAGACGGGAGAGACAGGCAGACAGAGATTTGGATGCACCATCCATCATAAACATAAACAAGACATTAATACTAGACCTGTGTGTGTGTGTGTGTGTGTGTGTGTGTGTGTGTGTGGGAATGGTGGATTGGGTGTCTGATCCAAAAAATGAAAAAATTATATTTAGATTAAAAACGTATCAGCCTAAAGAGCAACAACTACAAATGTCCCCCAATGTTAAGATTCAAAAAGATATCTAAAGGATAAAAGCATGCATGAATATATGAATATTTTAAATTAAAGAAATGGAGACTGGAGTGCAAAAGCACACACATTCACTCACAAAGACATATATACACACACATATATATATATATATATATATACACACACACACACACACACTCACAAAAGACACATGCATCCTGTGATTGTGGATCTACCCCAAGGGCATGTTCTGTGGAGAGGTCACAGTTCAACTAGGCCTAGCTTGTTTAAGAGCTGCACGCCAGAAGACTGAGGGGGATATTCTGCCCTGAGGCTCTATGAGAAAGAGAGAGAGAGTGTGTGTGTGTGTGTGTGTGTGTGTGTGTGTGTGTGTGTGTGTGTGTGTGTGTGTGTGTGTGTGTGTGTGTGTGTGTGTGTGTGTCGGTGGAGCTGAGTCAACGACAGGTGCGAGTGTAATGGAGGTGAATGGAGAGGGGGTATGAACAAGTGATCAATTTCAAATGAGCTTTGTAATACTGTTTATATTACTCGGGGGTGGAAGCGTTAAGATGATGATACATGGAAAGCTTTTTAAAGCTGATGGAGACAATACTGCCTTCAGCTCCGAGGGCAAAATGAGAAAAATTTAGTTTGGATAGCAAAGATTAAGGGGAAAGGAGCCTAGCATGTGTCGTGATAAAACGGGTACGCTTGAATTAGTCATTTGTTTCCCTAAATTAATAAATCGCACCCCAGAATAAGTCTTTATTGGACTATAATTAACAATAGAAACAATCTTATCCTATGCAAGCAGGGTTTAGAAAACACAAACTTGTGTATATCCATGTGTCTCTGTATGCAAAATCAAAATCATTCTATATTAACCCAAGAGGTCATTGTGTCAGAGAAATACTAATAGAGAAGTGTTTTTCACAGATATTCAAAATGCTACAAAATCTGTTCAGCAAGAAATGTTTAGGACCTTGATTTTAAAGATTTTTTTAAAGTAACTGTCAATTAATTGTCAAATATTGAGCATTATCCAGCCTAACAACACATCCATATATTCTGTTAAACACCTGGGACGTTTCCTTACCAGTGGACAATAAAATTGAGTTTTAGTTCAGGTGACAGTTGCATTTTTTGCAGTTTTCCCTCATAGGGGCCGGACTTGGTTTCAAATTCAAGAACAATAATTCCTTCAGTTCCAGTAGGGCCTTCGCCGCTTCGGCGCTCGGGCCCTAAGGATCCTACTTTCATACCTCGGCTAAATATTTAGGTTGGAAAAAAGAGGCGATTTTTGGTCTTAATGTTAGAGAATACACTCATACCACCATGATATACAACTGCAGACTATGTTTAGATATCTAAACCCTAAGAGGTCCCTCATGGACCCTGAAGTGGGATTAGGAATGGTTGGGTGGGCTGTAACATACCAGCCTCCAGCAGCATGCGGACAGTGCGTGGATCATCAGCCAGTGTGGCGTAGTGAAGTGCTGTGCAACCACGGAAGCCAGCCCGGCTGCTGAGCCTGCTGCTGAATTCATCCTCTCTGGACACGAGAACTGTAGGGAGGGACAGAGAGCAATACATGGAGAGATGAGAATGATTAGAAACAAAAGACTGCTTTTTCTTTTGCAAAACACGCACTAGTTGGCAGAACAAAAGACAGACAAAATACCTTCTGGGAACATTTGTAAGATGTTTTACTGAATTTCCGATTCGAGAATGAATTTAGGCTCAACGTGGATTTGACAAAACACGCTAGTTCCCCAAAGATGGAAATAGTGTAGGCACAACTCCAATATGAGATGCAACCAGTGAACTTTGTGGAGCTGAGAAGATGAGTATGATGAATTAACGAACATCTTAAACTGGACATGTTTGAGCCTTTAATAACTTTCTTTAATCTATTCACAGTCAATGGTGAGGCTCCAGAAAGTGTGACAATGATAACACTGCAGACTACAAAATTGTCTTTCCTGTTTCTAGATTTGAAAGAGTTGTTCATTTTCACAGATTTAAGCTCAACTGCTTGACATGATAGGAATAATGCGAGTTGTGTTTTAGGGTCTCCTTTGCTCGGCTCCTTATTAATAATAGAGATAGTCTATCATTCTCTCCTTACTTCTCTTTTTCATAAGTAGCCTCATCTCGTGCCACTCCTCCATCATCCATTTTTATTTTTTCCACCTCCTTCCTCTCCTCCTCAGTATGCATCAATTCATTTCATCACTTGCACCCACTTTCTCTATCCAAATAACTTTGTCTCATCCGTTTCCTGACTTCCTCGCCTCTCCCTCCCTTATCATCCCACCCATTTCCTTCAATCCCTCCCTCCCTCTATAAATCTTTTTCCTTCTCCTCCATTTTTAACCTCTCCTTCCTTCCCTTCATCCATCGTTTCTTCTTACATACCTCCGTTATCCCCCCTTACTTCACTGCCTTCCTCCTATGATTTTTACTTCCTTCATCAGTCTTTCCCTTCCTCCATCCATCCATCCCACTCTTTTTCTCCATCTCTCCGACAGTTTCTTTCTGCAGTGTGTGTGTGTGTGTGTGTGTGTGTGAGAGAGAGAGGGAGAGACAGGGCGGGATAATCATAGCTAACCCAATAAAGCGTCGCACAGGCCCCCCTAGCCCATCCATCAGCTTGCGTCTGGGAAACGCTTCCCCGCGCTACGCCGGCCCCACGTGGACCTAAACCTGACAGCCATATAAATGTCTGCAATATACATATCCCATATAAATATGTCTGCAGAACCCAAACACACAGACTGGGGGGGGATATTGTCTTTGTGTGTGTGCAGCTCAGAAGACATACAAATAAAACACACACTACTTGTCACAGAACATACAGCATAAATAATACGGAAGAAATTAAACATGTACATAAATGCAAATCTTTATGCAAACTATAATATTTGGTTTACCATTTTGGATTCATATATGTAATATAGCAACAACACACAAACAAACAGTAGCAAAATGGTTGGTTTTTTCTCTTTCACCTTCCAGTGAGTGGATGCCTTTCTCCCGTGAGGTGTCGTAAACGTTGTTGAAGTGATCTCCGCTGTTTGGGTCGGCACCAGCTTCTAACAGAACCCTCACCACACTGGAAAACACAGACACGCATTTAAATATGTGTAATAATCCTGCCTAGAATTTGTGTTCAATAAATGCACAAGTGCACACAAACCAAGCCTTTCCACAGTAATTAGTCTGTTTTTACAGCCAACACTGCTTAAAGATGTAATCACTATGAATAAAAGTCTTCTATCACACAATATGTACATTTACATTTGTTAAATC
Organism: Etheostoma spectabile; assembly: GCF_008692095.1. Taxonomy (NCBI): domain Eukaryota; kingdom Metazoa; phylum Chordata; class Actinopteri; order Perciformes; family Percidae; genus Etheostoma; species Etheostoma spectabile. The sequence continues at coordinate 14,217,979 of NC_045735.1, read as the reverse complement.
AACATATATCATGATATAGCATTTTTGTCTGCGGATTTAATTAAGAAATGGTTCAGAGATGAAGTTTTAGAAAGTATCTCGTTTTTGGTTAATCCAGTGGATTAAAAACAAAAGTTCTTCATCACATTTATGCAAAAATATTTTAAATCCAATATTGTGATAAAGCAGCTTTCTCATTTAAAACAGTGCCTGCCCACAACGGCCTCATACAACCAAAGATATTAAAGGGATAGCTACCTCCGTTTAACCATCTCGCAGTGTCTTGTCAAATTGCCAAATCTAATTAAGCCATACTATTTTCTAAAAACACAGGCAAGCATGTGTCACAGCACCTAAATATGTAGTCAGGTTACAGGAAGTAGACTGATAGACTTCATGTCATCAAACACAACCTTGACCCTTAAACAAAGTTCCTACCATCCTCAAAGCTTGAAAAACAGCCCGATGTATGCAGATATAAATATCTAGTTCCTCAATTAACCACGACCCTTCCACCTGATTTACTTCCATCTTCAGTCTGTTCCATTATGGTGGATACACTTCAATTGCTGCATCTCCTCCTTCTCTCCTTCACTACTCATTGGTCTGCTTTGTAACATGTACATATGTGTACATTGAAGGGGCAAGGGTCGGGCCTGTTTCCGGCGCTG
>NC_045735.1:14213421-14217319 GCF_008692095.1 Etheostoma spectabile | reverse complement strand
ACACACAACTGTGTTTGTGTGTAGCCCTTCATTGGAGCGTACCGCCTTATAGAACAAACACGAGTACCTCGGCAACACCACTGACTGTGACCCAACGGACATTCCAGGTACCGTCTCTCTGTCTACGGAACACACTCGCTTTACATTTACCACCATGAACGTGTGCAATGGCTCTGACATTGAGACACAGACATGCATATGAATGCACACAAAATCTAGTCAGCTAGTCTGTGCCCCACTGTGAGCGAGAACGAGGGCGATGGCCGAAACATGAACCCTGCCAATACGCTGCCGGCTGCCATTAAACCTGTGACTATGTAATGCAGCCTGGGAGGGAGTGATGGATCATTTGCAGCTAAATGGTTATGGCAGGAGGCCTGGTTTAAATGAAGCAAAAATGATTATTCATAGGAGGATGAGGTGGACTCCTTTTTTAAAGCAACTAGACTTCACCACGTAACAGGCTACAGGTCCACTTTAGGAAGACCTGTGCTCTTAATGAGTATTGACAAAAGATATGACCTCAGAAATAACTGAAAACGACCCAGTCAAGTTAAAGTCAAGGATTGAAACTAAAGTAATAGTAACATACAGTAAATACTTGGTTTTAAAGGAATATCTGAAACAGGATTAAAAAAGAAAAAAAAGACAAAAGATTTCACCACAGACAAACACTGAATTATTTGAAGCATGTATCAATACATTGAATTAGGGATGCAACAAACATTTTTATTTTCACTGAAGATTTCTGAGATTAATTTCTCTAAAAAAACTGTGTCAAAAAATTGTGAATGAGGCCCATTGCAATTTTGCAGAGCTTGGGGTGTTGGATTCAAATCGCTTGTTTCATCTGACCATCAGTCTAAACTATTCGATAGGATAAAGAAAAGCTTCTATCAAATCTTCACATTTGAGATAATGGAATCCACAAATGTCTTGCACGTTTGACTGCAGTCTATCAGTAAAAAAAAAAAAAAAAAAAAAAAAAAAAAAAAAGGAGAAGACATTTCCCCTCATCTCCTTAAAAAAATCATTCAAATCTTTGCAGACTTTGGTATGTGCCATCACTACAGAACATGCATGTTCCTGTGGGAGAGCGAGGCTGAGAACAGCCTGGCCAGGTCTTTGTGTCTGACCTTGCTGAGGGGGTATAAAGGACTATCGGGGGGTCCCCTTTGTTACTGTATCACTGTGGCCGGGGGCGGCAGGGGGGCCGTGACCCACAGAGGGCTCTCCTCTCACCCTTGCAAGCACTTCTACAAACACATGGAAGCATCCTCCGAGGCACAAACAGACGCACACAAACTCAAACTGTGGCTGGTCACACGAGGCTGGGCAGGACTGTGTGAAGAAATTAGATGGTCTGAAAAGGGTTAATGGCATCAGAGAGGTAAACACGAAAGGGCTAAAGAGAGTAAAACTGCAGAGAGGAGGAGGAGGAGTGGATGAAAGGAGGAAAGTGTAGCTAAAAAGATGAAAGAAGGAGATTTAATTATACAGGAAAGTGCTAAAACTAATGAGCTTTTGAAAACAGTTGATAGTTTTACTAATCAACTGCTGATCAAGTGGCTAACTTTATTTGGGACATTTAGGGGGAGAGTTGCCGCACTAATTTGAGGCCAAACTAAAGGCATGCAGAGGTTAATTAGGTTAAAGTCACATTTTAAAAGGTGTGGCCCCTACAGGCTCCCTAATACGATCTTATACAGTATGGAACCAATGTGATCTGTAAATTACAACATCATTTTACTTTCATAGCTAAACTGAGACTAAATGTGCGTCATTTAAAGGAGGGGGGTTAGCTGTTGACTTAACACCATCGTCACATTTGCCAGAGTAGTGTCCATTACCTCCGTGGCTGTAAAACATTTTTTCCTCAAGTCATCTCTTTCCCTCCACCCACGCTTTTTCATTTGATTTTTTTCAAGTCTATCCTTCATTTCTTTGCCAAATTACATTCATGTAATAATAAGAGCATCACCCCTGGAAATGAGGAGGAGTCAGCATCTGGCTCGAGAACCCTTCAACAGATGCTTAAAACTTGGACCAGTTAAAGGACGTTCTCCCTGCTATACCACCATCCAGCGCTTGTATCAAAAGCTTGAAATAATGACCACTATGCTGGGGCTGGTGGATTTAACCCTTCAGGTCGGGCCGAGGTTTGCCAGCAGGTGACTGGTGTTACTGCTGGGGGCTGGTGTTAGTTTCCCATCATGCCCTGGAGGGAAGACAGGAAATGGCTATATCCGTCTGTCCTGTGCCATAATAGACACCCGAGACGAACTGACCATCCATGTCTCGGACCACCTGGCCAAGACGCTGGACCTCACTTGGCCTTATCTCACCTGCTGCACACCTGGGGTCAGATAGATGCCGCGAAGAGAGGTTCACTGCACTTCATCAGTTAAATAACCTGATTGGTCAAAATGTAATTTATTTAAGATGCGTTTATTTCCAAGTATTTTCTTTGTACATTTATTTACTTCCAAGGGATCTCTCCTCTGTTGCTCTTTCTGAAGTTTTGTTTTTCCTTCCTCCCTCGAGGGTCGGAAGGACAGTGGTTGTCATATGTTGTACAGGTTGTAAAGCCCCCTGAGGCAAATTTTTGAAATTGGGCTAAATAAATAAAATGTACTTGACCTTGTCATGCTGACTTAAATGGTTCCAATTGCTCAGAGCTTGCTGCGTTTTTTGCCATCACCATCAATGAAAGACATTTTGTGTATTTAAGGTGCCCATCATGGGTGCATGGTCATCATGTAGTCCAAACAACATTTGTCCAAAAGTCCAACGTGTGAAATGCAGCCCACAGTACAACAGCTTGTACAATATAGCTAGAATTTTTCAAAGACCGATCCCATTTGAAGCATTTAAGAACCCTAATTGTTAAATTGTCTATATTCCTCCATGGTGAAGTTCATGTCCAACTTTCAACAGTTATTACTTGCTTTATTATTGCATGATTGCTATGTAGCTGGCAAATTAAAAAAAAGGAAAAAGCGATCCCTCATTTCCAGCACTGTATTCTTTTGAAAATGAGTACAGTGTACGTATTAAAAAAAATCATTACATGAAAAGTCATTTATCTGGTTTTAATGTGACACAGGGTACAATACCCTTGGAGTTTCTTGTTTATATTATCAGTGCCCACTTGAGGGAAACATGTTTTAGTGTACTAAGAGTATATGTAAGAAACAAATATATGGTAACTGATTCCATCCCTGAACCAGCCTGCTTACCATTACAATCATGTTGTATTGTGACCAAATTGTGGAATATTTTACCAAGAGCTCTCTGGTGATTTTCACCACTATTCAATCAAGCTAATCCCAGTCCCAAAACCATAACCCCACTCCACATCTAAACTATTCTCTTCTCTCTTTCCCAACGAGCCACTCATCCTCCTCGTTCCATCATTCTGCCGCTTTCCCTCGTTTTGTCCCCCTCCCTCCCTCCAACCCATCAAGTCACTCAGCCGACAGGTCGGAACGGTCAACAGGCGTTACACTCGGCTGAGCGCTCATTGTGCACGTGAATGCGGCGAGGGAGGGATGGAGGGAGAGAAAGAGAAATAGAGATGAGTATTGTGTGTTAAAGAGTGCAAATAGTGGGCCAGGCCCTGCGCCTCCCTGATTTAGCCCCACATCAAAGCTAAGCAAACACACGCCCCCAGATGTCTCACCCTTAAGTCTTAAACACACCCCTCTACTCCACCCCTGATTTCCTCACAACAGGCGCACCTCGACCCCTGAACACCAAAAAGGCTGCCTGGTGGACGCTACACCTAGAAACAGTCAGACGACTCCACAGCTTCCTCTGAAATAGCACTCTGGTAAAATCTTCTGTCTTTTGAAAAACAGTTATCACTTCTGGTCCAGAAAAATATAAATACAGTGTG
>NC_045735.1:14206479-14213411 GCF_008692095.1 Etheostoma spectabile | reverse complement strand
TGTGTGTGTGTGTGGAAGGGGGTTATTGAACAACAATAAGAGTCATGCTGACATTCTAGCTACAGGCTAGACCTTGTTCATGAGTAATGTTCCCTGTGTTTTCACTTAACGGCTGCAAATAAAGTTGTGTGTGACTGAGTAATAGGCAGTTGGCCTGTAAGATATTTGGTATAAACTCCCCTTGTCTGTCTGTGTGTGTATTTTTGTGCGTGCAACCACACATGCATCCTCACTTGCGTGCGTGTGGATATGAGCGTGTGTGTGTGAGACATGTGTGACTGATGTGTGTGAACCGATGTTCTGTCTTCCCTGCAGCAGTGACGGCTCACTGGGGGGTTGGAAGACGGGATTAAACACAGAGGAGTGTCACTGCTTCGCTGAGTTATAGCACTCATAACACACACACACACACACAAACACAAGGCAGTGTCACACACACAAAAAAGCAGTGCATACAGACATAAACATACATACAACTAAATTTGTATCAAAAAACACATTACATACATCAATGTTACACACCAAAAACAAATAAAAAAAAATCACTCAGCACACATCATGTACATATGTAGACATACTGTAGCTTAAACATCACCATAAACTGAAATAATCAAAGCATATGATTATATTTGTGCCTGAGGATGAGTTACAGACCAGACTGCGAGTAGAAGAGTATGCAACTATCAATTATCAACAATTATTGATTGATTATTGTCTATAAAATGATCATCGTGATCATGTCTTAGATCCCAATGTGATGTCTACAAATCCCTTATTTTGTTTAAGAATTTAAAAGAGGTCTCATTTACAATCATGTAGAAGAAGCAAATGATCAAATTTTTCTTGATAAATGACAAACTTAACTGAAAAATTGTCAACAAAAATTTCATAAAGAAAGTGCTTCATCACTTCACTTCAACAACTTTACAGAAATATTTTATTAGAACCCATTACTATAAAATATAGAAAATAAATGATTGAAACTTTGAAATTAACACAAATGATACACTTCAGCAGAAACACTACATTACACAAGAAAATCTAACTTTAACTTGGCCCACGTTTGCGACATTAATTCAAAATATCTTAAGTACTTGAGGAGGGAGCACCTGTAACCCTAAGCTTTAAAGTGAGCAGTAAGTAAGAATTTTAAGCCATTTTCATATTCAAATTTTACCTTGTGCTTCTCACAGGCACAGAAGGCCCTTAAACAAAAAAAGTGACGACACAGGGAAAAAAAAGCACTGTAAATTGGATTTGGCCCGGTCTTAACCTCGGCCCCTCTCTGTGCTGTGTGTGTTCTGGGGGCCAGGAGGCTAATTTAATTTGTTGGACAGAGAGATGGGGGAACGGGTAAAGGCCGTCTGTCAGTCTGAAAGTCACACTTCGCACTACTGGAGACCTACTATAGCAACTAGAGCAGGGACATGGATGACATATGCTCACACACTAACTCATGCAGACAGATGCGTGCTACCAAGACACTACATTACTGTTACCAGGGAGGGCATCTCAGAACTGTAAAACACATCATTTATTCAGTGGGTTCAGTTGGATAAAAACACACACAGACCTGTGCTGTCGGTTGATGGCAGCCACCATGAGAGCGGTCCAACCCAGACGGTGGCGGTGGTTAGGGTCGACGCCCTCTTTAACCAGCCTGATGTTGAAAAAAAGAAAAGTAATAATTTAAGATCAACATATAGTAGAGGGTGTCTGAATGTGTCCATATGGTCTTGTTATAAATACACACATACGGAGATATAATGATGCTCACCACCATGAAACCAGTTCTTGATATCTTAGTCTTTATCTGAATCCACACACACTTGTTCATTGACCAGTTAATGTGTCTGTGTCTGTAAGCCAGGTGTGTGTTAAGTTTTCTGCTCGAGGGTATGACACCAGGTACTGGAGTGGCACGGTGTGTGTGTGTGTGTGTGTGTGTGTGTGTGTGTGTGTGTGTGTGTGTGTGTGTGTGTGTGTGTGTGTGTGTGTAAGTGATCCGTCTGTCGTCTCATGTGCTCAGCAGACAGACAGTGTGTGTGTTTACAGTCAACATCGTGGCCTCTGGCTCCGTTTTCACTGCCTTGTCTGCATGCAGCATCAGGGTTTGGGCAGAGAGAAAGGCTCACCACTTCAGCTACATCTGAGCTTGTCAGGGTGCAGTGCGGATTCAGTCAAACTGAGAAGCTCTTCGTACCTTATTTTTACCAGAAGGCAAAGTTAAAGAAGGGGGAAGTCAGAGCTCATGTATTTCACAAATACATGAGCTGTGCACTGTGCTCCATGAGAAGGGTTTCAGTCAAGCATGTCAAACATCTAAATGAGGCGGCTCACTGAGCTGTCATCTCTCCACACAGAGGTGACACTATGCTTACAGTACCATTTAAGCCATTTTTGGTTATTTGCTGTAGGGCTGCACAGTACGAGGAAAATATATAATTGCGATCTGATTCACGACATTGGAGGGAATAATCATTTTTCTATCATTCTCATTTTCATTGAAAAATATTGAAAAATTGAACAAACAAAAGACTTTTCTTTAGCCTGTAGGATATGATTTGTAGGCCAGGATGTGTCTGCAGTAGAGCTGAAATCGGGCCTTAAAAGTTGGGCCCGACATGGCCCGAGCCCGACAAGTACATTTTGATTGACAGCTTTTTTAAAAGCCTGAACCCGTTTAGAGCCCAACATTATTCAAATGCGTGCACGCACACAGCTCTTTTGCCTTTTGTCAAGAATGAGTCATTTATACATTTATTAACATCCTTTATTCATGACTAACGTTCTTTGCTGGTACAACCAAAAAGTAATCGTCAGAGGAGTGCAAGCCCGAGTCTGGCCCGAGGCTGTGTAAAATGATCAAAAATAAGACCAAACCCGACGGGATCCAAACGGTTCGGTCTTAATTTTATTTGGCCAAAGATCTTCAGCTCTAGTCTGCAGCACCACAATACTTAATTCAGAATGGTTTGACACATATTTTGCCATTCAAAAATATTGCACCCCCCTGCGGTTTGGATAATGCACTAGTTCATAGTGTAATTTTAACAACATTATGATTAGTTGTGCAGCCTTAATTTGCTGTACAGGTGTTTGACTGATGTATCTGGCAAACCTGCCCTGTTAATGAAACTTGGATATTGTCCAGCCAAAGTTGCCATACCAATACGGCAAAGAAAGACAACAGAGCATCAAGAATATGGGTAAATCCTGAAATGAAACCGGTATACCAACCTAAGAAAATCTTTAATGTGGGTTTTATTGTGAGCTATGGGATCACAGAGGCAAAATGCTGTTTCATAAGCTAGGCTGCAATTAAACTCAAACTCAAATCTGAAAATACTGAATGCGAGCACAATATATGAACTAACAGCAGCTTCCATCCCTACATTTTCAGCATCTTTATCAGCCTACTTAAACCCTTCTCAGTGGAACTTGCTTTTTATGGTCAAGCCTGGGTCACATGATGGCACATGAACTTTATACGCACCTTTCAACATTACACTGTTATCTCAAAATTCCATTGTGATTCACCACAGCACAACTGCTTTTATAAAATGAAAACGAGACCACCATTCACTCCACTGCCTCTCAGCAGACCCCCCCCCCCCCCCCCCCCCCCCCCCCCCCCCCCCCACCCCCCCCCCCCCCCCCCCCCCCCCCCCCAACACTCTACCACTTCTATAAACTAAACCAAAGCACTTAACACATCTGTGATGTGCTGACTGTCTCACTGCACTCTCACCTACACCATCTGCCACATGGGAACACAGGTAACCCAAGCCAGCAAATGGGAGACATACATGGATAAACCCATGCACTCATATACACTGACAAATACCAACCACACACTATACACACATAAGCACTGATTTAACACACATTAACATGATTATTGCACAGAGGTGAGCAGCATGACTGAAAGCAGGGAATCCAATTATTTACCAATGTAAGGCACCATGTGTTTTACTGTATGTAACCAAAAGGCACTAATATATATTTCAGGTCTTTGGTATGGCGTCCAAGCAAAAACTTCACACACACACCACACACACACACACACACACACACACACACACACACACACACACACACACACACACACACACACACACCACACACACCACACACACACACACACACACACACACACACACACACACACACACACACCTCTCCTTCCACCTGGTGGCTATTGGTGGTACAACAACTACAAATGATATGAGTTTTTTCAAAACTGCAGATGGTCCTAGCTGTTTTACAAACTGGCCTCAGCAGACAATCTGTAATTTCATTTCATTAATCAACATTAAAGAGCAGAAGATGATGGATAATTTACAAGAGCAGTGGGGACAAAAAAAATACCTCACCATAAACTAACAATATCTCACAAGAAAAGAACGGCTCTCTACTTTCTAATTATTGCTTACAGGCAACAAGCTGGCCCAACGGTTAGTACCGTGGCCTCACAGGAAGAAGATACCAGGTTCAAACTCTGGTCGTCCCAGACCTTTCTGTATAGAGTTTGCGTGGGTTTTCTCCAGGTACTCTGGTTTTCCCCACCACTGAAAATATATTCCCCTCCCTCTCTACCAAGCTGATGTGTGGTGAGCGTCTGGCATCATAAGGCAGGTGGGTGCTACACATTGGTGGTGTTAGAAGGTTTGAGTGTCTATGATAAAGCGCTATATAAATGTAATGAATTATTATTATCATTATTATTATGTTGACAGTGACATACTGCAAAGATCACCGGGGATGGAACAACTTATAGTGTCTTTATTCAACTAAATAGAGTTAAATGTAGTGCAAACTGAGATAGATAAAATTCATTTATTACACTAGTAGCCTCAATACCTTGATATGTATATACTATTAAACATTAGTGGCAGGAGATATGGTTTCTGACTACATTTAAATTTAGCACAGCCACATAAATTGCAAAATTTAACAATTACATATTACAAAACACTATCTAATAAGGCATGGCATTAGTGATGTTACATCAATATTAACAACCTCTACTGATTCCCAACTCATTTTACCTCAAAAAATAGAGATAACAGGAATTGCTGTATCTTTCTAAATTTGAGCTAACAAGAACAAATCCACCCAGGTAGTTTCTCCGTTCCTTTTAAACCATGAATACTATGGCTCCACCTCAGCCATCAATTTCAACTAATATTCATCTAGCCTAATGGATGCGTCCCCAAATTGAGCTTTGTCCAAAGCATCCTAAATTACAAATTCAGCTCAAAACCATTTGTTGGTATTTTTATCCTCACACAGTCCACTGCCATCGTGACATATTAAAGGTAGTATCTGCTGTTCTCTAGCATGATGACTAGACTATTGACACTGTGTGTGTATGTTACCTGGCCACATCTTCAGAGTTATTGGTCCTTGCTGCCTCCAGAAGTGCATCACCTTGTTATTGCAATAACAGAAACAGAAAACATTACACAAGAAGAATAAACTCAAGTAAACATTAGCATATTAGGGATATGACTGTATTGTTTTTTTACAGTCAAATCCAACTTAATTGACAACTATGAAAATGTTTGTGTATTTTGTGAAAATGTGCAAAGGTTGCTGGCCCTCAACATTATCCATTTACAATAATATGTAAAGTGCCTGATTACTAATAGACAAAAAATATATACTAAATCAGACAACACAATGACTGATGGCTGACAACGTCTACCTTTGTTATCAGTATCTTTCTTCAGGCATAACGCCACGGCTGCAGCAGACAGCACACCGGCAGAGGCCACTCCTGCCCGGCTGGCTCCTCCACCTGTCCCCCGGTCATCACCTCCGTCCCGCTGGCCGCTCTCCTCCCAGTACTGATTGTTGTTCCGCCCTCTGCTGGCCAAAGCCGCCCATGAGCCGCGGCGGTTCTCCAGGTTGGACAGCCATCTAGGGGCGAGGTGGTGGTACTGCACCGCCTGTTTCACACGGGTACCAGCGGTCTCCTCGGCTAAAATCCCCTTTCTAGAGACCCGAGAGGTGGACACGATGGGGTTGCGGTGCACCTCTGCCGGTGTCTCGCGGATGCCCTGGCATGCGGCACCGCTTGCGCTGGTCTGGAGCACGCGGCTGCACGGTGACAGGCTGCGCGACCTTCGGGCAATTAGCCTGGTGGGAACGGATGATAACATGGCGATGAACTCACCAAAAACAAAGCAGGTGATGAAACCTTAAGGCTCGCAGTAATTCCAGAGGGAAACGGATCCCCTACGGGCCGGGGACACCGCGTTGATTCCGACGTAACAGCCGTTATGCCTCAATTTCCAGGCCGCTTCTCACAACCATGGGGACGACAACAACCGCTTCGATCACTTCATCGTAGCGTGGATGTCACCAGAACGGGCAATGCATTTTGGGAAATGTTGTTTCACTGGAAACGTCTGTGTCATGTGCTTTATGGCGAGACTTGTATCTGTTACATACTTCCGTGTTCGCTTAAACCAAGTTAAAACAGAGACGTTTTATTATATTTATATAAATAAGGTATTATATGTATCGTTAACGTCAAACTGTGGATTAAAATAAATTAAAAAAATAAAAAGTTAGATGCTTCTTTGGGCATGCGTAATGTTGCCTAGCGCTAACAAACTACTTTTGAACTAATACCATAGACCAGGGGTCTTCAACGTTTTTCAGGCCAAGGACCCCCAAACTGATGGCGAGATGGAGCGGGGACCCCCTAATTATATATATTGTATAAAATTGTGTTATATCAAACTGGTCCTATAGTGCCATGTGTGCATTGATGACTGAAAGACATCTTCTGCCTCCATTTATCTGTTTACTACAGTGTGTTGAATTCATGTTAATGTGTAGGCTATCTAAAGACATTTCAATTAATGGAAAAAATTGCAGGGGGGATATAAAAAAAAGTCTAATCAACCAAAACTTTCGCG
>NC_045735.1:14205462-14206469 GCF_008692095.1 Etheostoma spectabile | reverse complement strand
AGTACCTCCGCGGACCCCCTGTTGAAGACCCCTGCCATAGACTGTATATTAACGGTCTATGAGTAACACCGCTTGATTTACGGGATAGCTGTCCTGCATTCTAATCAGTAAGCTGCAATATAAAACAGCTGCTGAATATTACGCTGTTTGGCAAATATTTTTAGGGATGATGCCACAGTTTGTCCGGTTTCACATCCTTTCATACCTGAGAATAGAACTGGGAACTCACAGTGGCACACATTTTGATGAAAGAAGCAGTTGTATTGTCATGGACTTGTCCTTTGATGGTTCATCATGGCCGCCAGATGGCACCAAAGCACAGTGCTGTTGTAGCCTACACAGGCTATTGCAGGCAAATGTCATCATCTTCATCAAATCTTCAGTTTCAGACAGTTTAGCAAGAGAATGGCTGGATAAATTAGTTATCCTCACCTGATGAGGCAAATGACAACAATTCTAGATAGGTTACCACTGAAGATACAGTGTATTCCAGTATAAAAGTAACAATGTTGAAAATGTCCTTTACTTGCTAATGAAATACAATCCAAGCAAAATCATTCGGACATATACAAATGTGGGCTTCAATTTGTTAGATGGGTATGTGGATTGCTGTGCCAATAGCACTGCACTTGCACTGCTGGCAAATAGGCTTAACATTTATGTTTGTAAAGCTTTTTTTTGTTTTTTTAAACTCACTATTGATCTCAACAACAATGGGATTATGTGATGGCTGATATTTGTGTCTTGAGAAAGTCAGCTGCCCAGCTGCACGGACCAGAATGGGGAAAAAACAGGGGAAACTAATTTTGCTAACAATGGCTGGGTTCTACTAAATTCCCCTGGAGACATTTTTAATCAACCTGTAAAAATAAACTAGTCAAAAAAATCAACTAACGTTAATTGTATGGAAATAACATCACAAATGTACTGTATGGACAACTCATTTGAAAGCAAGATGGGCTTCTTCATATTTAAGATTTGACTGACATTTTACTTGATGAGCACCA
>NC_045735.1:14201564-14205452 GCF_008692095.1 Etheostoma spectabile | reverse complement strand
CCCCCCCCCCCCCCCATCATAAATCTGGCAATTGTGCACTTTGCTTTGTGAATTAATATTACTAACCCAAATCATGGAGCACTCTTGTTTATTTTTTTGTTTCCCCCAAATAAATCACATTCACTAACCTTTTATAAAAATCAGACATTTTGACTTGCCAAATCATAGGTATAATTAATAGCATTTGCCATGGCTCTGTTCTAAAGAATTGCATTGTAAGGCAGAAATTAGTAATGTTTTTAACTACACCGGTGTTTAACAGGTCAAAATGTCTGCTATGAAAAACACTTTTACTGAAGTTTCATTCCATGTTTTTCCCATGGTCATATAGTACACTCCAGCAGTGCCCCCCAGTTTAGGAACCACTGTTCTAGAATAAGTGAATAGTTGTGGGATATGTTATGTTTTAAAAAGGACAATGTAATGCTCTATTCCTCCTGGTGATAAAAGTCTCCTCTCACTCACCTGTCTAAAGTTGCCAGAGGTCAGGGTCAGCAAAGGAAAAGTTGGTGCTATTACAGGGTTTTTATTCACCCTGTTCATTCAAAAGACAGTTTCAATAACGAAAAGCTGTATGGCACATGGGCAAAGAAAGAGAGTAAAAGTCCATGTCACACGTAATGGCAAGGTTAGTGTGTGATGGGTGTAGAACTTTGGCTACACTACATTATGAATGTTATAGTTGACATGTCAACCATAACAAAATGTCATCATTTCAGCGCATTTAAAAAAAGAAATGGCACTGCCTACACTTGTTTCATATCTACACAAACATACATGTGTGATTCTTAGAAGAAAATGTCAGGTGCACTTCCAATTATTGGGCCTCAAGATGTCGTGAGAACACCCACAGATCAAATTGAGTGAAGGAGGTCGATAATGGCTTTACACATTCAGAGTTGAAAGGAGCGATGGAACAGAACGACACGAGAGACTGACCGAAAATTAGATGGATACAGACAAGCATGTAGATGGTTGGCCCTATATAACAGAAGCACAGTGACACTTAAAGACGTAGCTGCAGCGAATTTAAATATAGGGCTAGGCTATATTTTTCTCAGTATGCAAGTTTATAACTTGTTGTAACTGACAATTCCAGCAATGAACAGTTTATAAGGAAGCATGACCGAAAGACAGGTGAAGACTTCCTAATACTTTAACTATAGACTGTAAAAAAAAGATATATAACAGTAACACGTCAGCTAAGAAGCACCAGGCGCGCCCCCGCTGCTGCAACTAGTTTGCAAAAAGGTTCGCGAGTATGGTATTATAGCGCGGGCTGCGTTCAAATACTGTCGGGAATGTGGATCTAAACACAAATGGAGTAACCATACAGGAGCTGCTTGCATGTTTAAACCGTAGAAAACAATAAAAGCTTATATATCCTTAACAAAAAAGTTCAGGAACCCTGCAGGAAATTCCATGCAGGATTACGGTAAGAAAGAAAGAATTCTGAATCCCACAGGATTATGGCCAAAATATCCCGTAGATTTTCCTATAGGACTCCAGTCATTGAATTCGTGCAGGCCACAGTCCTTCACAATTTTCGTGCAGGAAATATAATGCAGGATTTCAGCAAGGAATGTATATGTACATGTATGCATTTATGTACATGTATATCTATAATATTCATAAATGTGTGCTGGAAAATAGAGTTTGGGTGGCCAGTCAGTGTTTTTCACAAACTGTGCTATTGACCTGCAATTCCAGGGTCAACAGGTAGGCCATTTTTGACAATAAAAAATTTACCAGCTTGTGAGCCTGTTCTTGAACTTTCTCTACAGATCTGCTTCCAAAGTGTGTGCTATTCATCTCGCTAGCTAGCTGTTGGCAGGTTTATCTTTCCTCAAGCTCTAACGGTAAGCTCTAGCCTAACGTTCCCATAAGTAGCTACAGGAAGAATTGTGTTTGAAAACAGCTGTAGGCCTATTTAACGTTAATTGGATGGATTTCACACGATATCTTGTTCCCATTAACAAAATAGGCTTAGCAAATTTAGCATAAACTGGATTAGGTTAGGTTCACAAAATGTCGATTAAAGTAAACCATGCAGTTAGTCTTGCTTTAAGTTGTATTCACATTCCCTTGTTTCACGGTAACTGGTTATAACTAGAACTGTGTTCTATTGCAAAAATGTTAATCACTTTTTTGATTAATCAGTTAATTAGCAGCGTTTAAGCTAAAACAAAATATCGCTCCATAGACCTTTTGGTGGAACTCAAAACAAAACCGCCATGACCAACAATGTGACGCAGTTTTCTGCTGTTGTGTGTTTTTTAAATAGGTTATTCAGGCCTACGTCATTTAAAATAGTCATAACAGGCTAATGTATCGCAAGTTTTAATACCGATAGGCCCTAGCAGCTTAGCGTTTTAAAGCAGGATGTCTGAAATCGTTAGCGAAAGTGTTAACTAGCAAAAGAAAACAACAATTAAATTCCTTAAAAATCACCTTGCTTTATTTCTAATCTAAAGACGATAAAAGAAACACAATGTCTAAAAGGCAGAGGCTGAGAGCTTTACGAGGAGCACCTAAAGGCAGCACAGGGAGGCGTTTCCATCGTAGCCGTGCCTGAGTCGCCTGCCTGCCTACACAGCTCAGCCTGACTTCGCCTCCCCCCCTCCACCTCCTCTTCCTCTAATTTCTCGCCGCATCTCCTCCACCACCTGCGACGCAACGATGGAGAGCCGCTGCAAATGATTATAAGCTCACGGAAGACCACAATTGATAGAGAGAAAGAGAAAGACACACAAAGGGGAAGCCAGATAACGTTAAAGAGGGAGATAGACGAGCGGAACCAGAAACATATGGCTTGTCTGAAGAGCGGCTGTTTCTGAGGACTGCTGAACCCGGGCTGAAACTTATTCAACCACCGTGATCAACTAAAAGGCACATTTGATTCATCCATCTCGTTGTCTGACACTTCCTTGCCTTATTATTGTGTGCTGTCACCTGTGAGGCTGTGCTTCATCTGTTTGATTATAGTTTGTGCGGGGTATATTGCGGTTGTTTCACCTCCCCGAACGCGCACACATATACACGCACACCGATAATCACAAGACGCGGCGCAGCCTACAAAAGCTTCTTGCAAAGAGGAAATTTAATTAGACAAGTTATTTCCACAGAATAGTAGGTCAAGCGTGGCTGGCTATCTGCTTCCCTTCATTTCCCCTGCTCATCGTGTCTCCTCTGGGCCCAACAGGAGTCTCGTAGACCCCTCTCTTCTCCCACCTCCCCCACCCTGCGGTAACAAGCCATGTCTGGACAGACTGTGACCATCCCGGACGACCGGGCGTTCGCCAGCTTCAAGGTGGAGTGTCTGTGCGAGGAAGGCTGGAGTATGAGCCACAATAAGGGGGGCATCACGGTGTGGACCCAGGGTCTGGAGGAGGGGAAGCCCATCCACAAAATGAAGGTGAGACTGTTAACCTCCGCAAGTATGAAACAGAAGATAGGGGAATCCCCTAGAATGTTAAAATACAACAAAGCATAGGCTACATTTGATATGTAGCCTATACTCACTTTCTATGGGAGGGGAAAAGAAGACTGATGTATAATCCAATTGGCAGGGAGGTGCTTTTTCTAAATTCCCATATGATTGAAACTGCTGACATGCTTTAACTGCTGCTTTTTGCTGCATGCTAGTTGCAGAGGCTTCTCCAACCCACTAACAGCATATCGCTTTTCAAACAAACGTATTTAGATGACACAGCATTGACACAGCATACTATATGTTGTCCCTTTTGTAAGCACACAAACAGTTTGTTGTGTTAAAAGTCCCAGTATGATGCTAAGTGTGGAGCTGTATAGCCTGCAGTGTGTAACTTTTATTTCTACATCCTTTGTTCGATTTACTTCTCTTTTTAAGTGTGAACAGTGGTAGGGTTG
>NC_045735.1:14195966-14201554 GCF_008692095.1 Etheostoma spectabile | reverse complement strand
CCTGATACACACTAGCCTATAAGAAATCCCCAGGACAAAGCAAAGCAAAGTGAGGGCCTCTGGAGGCAGGTTTAATTCTCTGGAGATATCATTATCCTCTGCCAGTGAAACTATTTTCAAGTCTTCTCTTCCCAAAAGCATATAAGGAAGTGTTGAGTATATTATCTTGGGTTACTTAGTTGGCTTCTGTGGAGTCTGTTTTACATACAGTTTGTCATTTAACACAGCACAGTAAAGCTGAAATAATACAACAGACAAAAGAACTGATTATGGCTGAAAAGGATATTCAACTAGCTACATTATTTTGGGCTCTGATAACTGATTGTTAATCGTCATTATTTATAGGTATTTATTAACTAAAGTAATAACCAGTCTCAGAACTGCCTGCAGTTTGACATTACTACAGTAACACAAGGTGCAGTAAGTAAGGAGCAAATGTAGTAGTTCCTGATCACTGTTTAAGTAAGGTAAATAACGTGACCGACATGTACTGGATAAGCAAACTTTGTTATCTAGTCAAATAGCAGTCGTGGCAGTTTGACTCAAATGTGAGTGTTTGTCTTGGGAGTCGATGTGGAGGCGTCATCAGGAGAGGGATGCTACTTTAAGACACATTATATTTGACTACATTCATTGATAATGCTTTGTTAGTGTTGTGGGGACAAAAAACTAATTCAGCATATTTGTGTCAAAAACATAAATGAACAAGAATAGATAATTTAAGAATTAGTATGCACACGCATGTTGAGATACAAGGTGACAGGTTAATACAACTTCCAGCTCCTTTTCTAATTGTAGTTGAGAACGTCATTAAGATCATAAGTTATTTGAAGAAATTAAGTGCTAAGTGTAAGTTATGATGTAGTTGGTTGGCTCTGTCTCACCTTTTTAACTGTCGGATGCTTCCCTTTTAATAGATAAAATGTATGAATACCTACTGACAGTACATTAATGCTAAGGTCATATAAAAAGTTACATAGCCTAACTGGTGAAAGCTTTTCATCCAAACTATGTGGACAGTGTGACTTATCCTGCATCCAGCCACCAAATCTAGAAGCAATTGGGCAGTTTTTGGTAGGTTGCTTCCACGTTTTCAACCTTTTACAGTACTTAAAGATCTGATTACTGAAATTACTTGCGTGTGTGTGTGCTTTTCTGCTGGTGTATCCGGGTCTGAGGAGCGTAAGCCACCAGGTGTTTACTTTGTTAAATAAAGAGGTGTGTGTGTACGTGTGTGTGTGTGTGTGTGTGTGTGTGTGTGTGTGTGTGTGTGTGTGTGTGTGTGGGCGCGCGCCCAGGGGCCACAACAGTAGAGGGATTTTCCCAGCCTATCTAATTGTATCCTCTACCCTTGTACCTGTATGTGTGTAGAGGGTAAGGACAGGTGTGTTTCCTCAGGACAGCTCTGCAAACAGACACACAAATTTGGAGTTTCAGTGGGGTTATTGTCTGCTTATCTTTATGTAAATACGACAGTTACAGGAGCTTTATTGTGCATGGTACATCATTCTTTATCTCTTGTTTTCCACTTAGTCTTACACACAGTGAATCTGTTACTCATTTAATCCAAACTCTGACATGGCACAAGTTTATTTATCCCGTTTCACAAAATGATTACATGAACTGTAGTTGTGTATGTGAATACAGAAGGTGGTGTGTATGGCTCATGCTCATAGATAGGTGTTTGTGTAAGAGTAGGGGCATTAGAGATGCCACAGATACAGCTTTTCTATTTATAGACGAAATAAAAGCATGCATCTTTGCTGATGCACCTCGAATGATTAATGTGACTGTCAATAATCTTCTCTCTTCCTGTTTCCCTCTTCACAATAGTAACAATAGCACTAAAGGAAAAAAAAGATATATCCAAATCAAAGAGAGAGGGAAAACACTGGCAATCATAATCATTAGGGATCTACTGTAATTATCATCAGCCCCGTTATGGTCATAATCATTGCCACAGCCATATGCATCAATAATACATACATACAATACATCACAGCTGTAATCATCGTCATCATCAACAATATATATTTTGTCAGCACATGACTCCACACACCGTGCACAATGCGTGGGTGTCTGTTAGTGTGTGGTTTTCGTTTACTTTAGTAGTTTGACAAACTGTCAGACTGCGTCAGCCATGCACACACCTGGGTTTACTCTCCCCCCTGCTGACACACGGGGAAGCCTGGCTCTGAATCACACACACACACTCCTCCACTTTTTTCACAATTGTCTTCCTCAATCATGTATCAGCACCCAGAGGAGCAAACTATGAGAGTTGACGGGCTGGACGAACAGAGCAAAGGATGGAAGACAGTGGCAGGGAAAGAAGTCGGGTGAGACAGGGAATATGGGAGCGAATGAGTAGTGGGTGGAGTGAGTTTGATGTAAGTCTGCACAATTAATCGTTATAAAATCACAATCTTGATTCACTCTGTTCACAATTTAATTTTTAAATAACTTAGATTTAAAATAAATTTGTTTGGTTAAAATGTTTGAGTAAATGTCCTTAGTTTTCGTCTTTGTCAATGTCTTTCATAGAGCAAAAAACTTTATATCTTTCCGACCTTGACATTCCCCGTAGACGTGTATAGTTTCCGACTGGGAACCCAGAAATTCCGACATTCCATGTAAAATTGAACACAACAAACGGTCCGTGCCCCTTGCTTGGCATCATGGCGGTACCAAAAGCGGCAAAGTAGTATTTGATTACATCTATACTCAAATAAGATTACACCTATTATCTAGAATCTGGAGTTACAATACGTAACTATCGTTCTATTTTGTATAGGCTTTGCCCTCTAAGGGCTACGCTACTGGGTTTGGGCGAAGCTGATGTAGTCAATGCCACCTGTGGCACAAGGCCCACAAGCAGAACACAAACCCAATTTATTTTCCCCAAAACACTTTACAGAGGCTCAATCAGATTCATTCTTCTGATAAAGCCTGCCATGCTAATGACATGGCCTGAGAGGTTCACAAGGCCCGAGATATGATGGCAGTAGTGCATTGAGTAAAGGGGAGTTGTGCATGATTGGCACCCTCAAGGGATGCCTGGGAAGGAACTGTGTGCTTGCGAAGAAATCATACATGCAACGCAGTGACAAGATTATCTGCGTGCATGCAACATGGTTATGACAATGTATGAGAATAAAACTGTTTGTCACAAAAAACTGCGTCTCACAAAAAAAACCAAACAGGAGAGGTGAGACATCAGAACATGGTTGCCGCAGCACATCATTTCATGACACTAAGGGTGCATGAATGTGACATGATTATGACAGTGTATGAATTTAAAAACGGAGTCTCACAGTGTGCCTAAAACAAGTGAGGTGAAGACCGAGGACGCGGCATACACTAGGTGTGTGTGGGATTGATAACAATCGGGCATCCACTTTTCTCCCCGCAGCGCACATCCAACGGTGTATTACTTGTTGAGAGTGGACAGGACTGAACATGCCTTAAATAGGGCCGCAGACGCCAACAGAGCCCTCGTAGAATGCCCTTGGATGTCATTGGGGAGGCTCTACCCCTTCTGTGCTATAAGCTTGGATAATAGACTCGCACAGTCAATGAGACAGACTCTGTTTTGAGAGGACTGACCCATGGGAGTGTTCTCTATAATGCACAAACAGCTGCTGTGTTTTCTTGATATTCGCCGTGCTTAAAATGTATTGTGACAGAGCACGCCCCGGACACAACCGGTGAGAAGCCTCCTCTGTGTTGTTGGCATGAGGCAGGGGAAAAAAAAACCTTAAGGGAAAACACCCTTGACTGAAAAGAACTAGTTAGAATCTTTGGTGTAAAGGAGGGATTTGGCTGTAAGGTGGCTGTGCTCCCGTCCCCTCTAATAGAGAGGCAGGACGGAGAAACGGTCCGTGGACATAAGTCACTCATTCTCTTGGCTGACGTTAGGCCAAGGAGAAGCGCCGTCTTTAGAGACATCATTCTTGGAGAAGCTTGTGCCAGAGGTTCAAAGGGGGCTTTCCCAGAGCCCAGAGTACCAGAGCTAGGTCCCATTGGGGGGTGAGGGGACGAACAGCCGGTTCTTGTGCCTGACCCCCTTCAAAAAACGCTTCACAAGTGGAGGGGCAGAAACCGTCTTCTTACCGTAGCCTTCGTGGCAGGATGAGATGGCTGCTGCGTATTGTTTGACTATGGACAGAGCCAAATCATTATCCACCAGAGTTTGGACATACGTCAACACGAGAGGCAGGGGGCACGATGTCGGATCTGCCTCCCTCTCTGTGCACCAGTGTTGGAAGGCAGACCAGCGCTCTGCATGACATGTTGTAGTAGACGGAGCTCTAGAGCCCTGGAAAGTGCGCACCACGGCAGGGGGCAAGCCTAATCTCTGTAGGCGTTTCCGCTCAGCAACCAGCCCCACAGCCTCTGGGTTATCACCTCCGGGTGACAGATCGCGCCGTTCAGCTGTGATAGTGCGTCCCCCTGCCACGGGATTTGCCGGGGGGAGGGGCACAAGTACAGTAAAGTAACGAGGGTCGGAAACCAGGACGCACTTGTGCGCTCCGGTGCCACCAGAACAATTCACAAATGTGCTCCAGGAGGCGAGGGATCAGAGAGACTGGGGGAGAAAGCGTCGAGGAGGGTTTTGGGCCAGGGCTTGTGGGGCGTCCACGTCGAGGAGAAGATTGTCCCACATGCTCAAGGAAAACCACAGAGTGCATTGTGTGTTCTCTCGTGAAGCAAACCGATCCACCTCCGCTTCCCCGAACGTGCTCCATAGCTTTTGAACAATAGTGGGATTTAATCTCCACTCATTGTGAGAGGGGCCTTCTCTTTACATCAGGTCGGCCGCCCCTCTCAAAATCCCAGGGATATACACCGCTTTGAGGGGCAGCTAATAATTGTGCGCCCACAGCAGGAGGCGTCTGTAGACAGCTCCAGGCAGTTTATGAGGGGAAGGAGGCCAGTCCCCTCCCACCACTTGTGTGAAGGGATGCGTCTGTTTACACCGTCACATATGACGTTACTCTGCCCAGGGAAACCCCGGAAGACAGGGTCCGGGGCTTCCCCCAGTACGCCAGGTCTGACCGGAGGGACTGAGGGATAGACAGCATTTGTGGCGAATGGGGTCGAGGTGTTGGCGATGTAACCACCTCTGGATTTTACTCATGTGGAGGAGCCCCAGGGGAACCATTGTCTGTCCTGCAGACATCATGCCCAGAAGGCGCATCACTGACAGTGCTGACACTGTGGCGTGTGGTGTGAAGCGGGACAACAGAGAGGTCTGAGCATCCCATCATGGCGCTGACAGCTTGGCTCTCAGGGCAATCAAGTTTATGTCCACGCCCAGATAAACTATTGATTGTGCAGGGACCAGAGTGCTCTTTGGCCAATTTATGACAAAACCCAGTGTTTGCAGGTGCTGCAGAACCTCCATAGTCTGCAGCGCCACCTGCTCCCAAGAGGGGGCCAGGATGAGCAGATTGTCCAGATAAAAAAAGGACTCTGATGCCCCTCCTCCGCAGCGGTTGGAGTGCCGTTTCCATGCACTCGGAAAAGGTGTGGGGAGCCAGTGAGTACCCGAACTGCAGCCGGTTGAACTGGAAACGGGCCCCTTG
>NC_045735.1:14180578-14195956 GCF_008692095.1 Etheostoma spectabile | reverse complement strand
CGCAGGAATTTCCTGTGCCTAGGAATAATTTGGATGTGAAAGCAAACCTCTTTTAAGATCTACAGACGTAAACCATTCGTGGTGGTGCACACATGCCTGATGGTTAGCATGTGCAAAGGGCGCTCTGTGACAACACAGTTGTCTCCAACACACCCACGAGGCGGGGGTGAGGCAAACTGGAATGTGTAACCCCGTGTTATTAGCTTTGACATCCGTGAGTCCATGTGTGTCAAGCCAATCCATGCTGCGCTGCACTCTGAGAGCGGGTTCGCGCATGTCTGAGTGTTGCTCACCGACATGGCAAGCAAGGAGTGCAGAGCCCATCTCGCCGCTGAGTGAGACGAGTGATCTTGTTGCCCGGCCCATGGTAGGGCTCCTCCACAAACGGCCGAATCTCCGTAAAGCCCGGCCAGAGTGAGGCCCGTGAAGAGGGCGGCTCCTGAGCACAGACATCCCCACTCAAAAGACCACAAGCGGGGGCTGGCAGCGTTATGCCTCCCAGCTCTGCCGCCTTTTTGATGACCTCCAGCAGATCCGCAAAAAGAGCCCTAGCGGTGGGAGTTGGAGCCGACTGAGGCACTGGGGAAGGCCGCTCAAGCGGTGCCCCTGGCCGTTTAGGAGACGGGGGGAGCTGCAGTGGGAGGGCGTCGATCGCCGTCTCGAGGCCCAATCCTCCCAGAGGAAAAGGAGGGAAAGCTGATAAGGGAGGCGCTGTCCGAGAAAACTAAGCCATCAGACTTGGGCTCATCGACTACGCCGTCCTCCAGCGGTTCCAGGGTGTTTCCGGATTCCCGTCTGTCTGCCCAGCTGCCATCCCCTTCCCCTCTAGCCTGGCAAACCAGAAAAGCTTCCAAGCTTCCAGAGCCTGGCCGGCGTGAACAGCGCCGAGGCAGACCGCGAAGGGATGGAGTTCCGGCGGCACAATGTAGCCGTTCCGGCAGGAGGGGCAGACGCGAGTAGCGGTGGAAATTTTGTCTTCATACTGCTTACTTGAAGAAAAAGTGGGAGATGAGCAATGGATCCGCTCTGTTTGTATACAGTATCTGCGGACGTAGTTGAGGCCCGTGCTGAAGGGATGAACCTAGTTGCGTAGCTCTTAGAGGGCGAAGGACAACATTTTTATTAACATGGGGTAATAGGTGGATTAATACTGGGATGTCTACACAACTGTGTGAGTTGATTGACTTCAAAAAGTTCACCACTTAAACCAAAGTTTAAACACCTGTTGATGTCTGTTGCCTGTTTAGGTTTCTCTCCTGGAACACGTCGAGCACATTCTGCACTCACAGCGGCGTCTTCTGTTTACATACAGTATCTGTGCTCATCATCATATGTACATTGTTTGTACTGGTGTTATTGTTGAATACATTGTGAATACATATTTCTAAAATTGTATGATGTTTTTGTTGAGTTACTATTGCACAAAACATTTTCTGACCTTTTCAAATCCCTTCACAAATAACCCCTATTAGAAAGAAGACGAAAACTAATAGAAACTAAACTAAACATTTAAAAAAAATAAAAACTAAACTAGCAAACCCACTTTGAAAACTAATTAAAATTAACTGAATTTGAAAACGTCAAAACAAAATAAAAATAAAAACTGATAAAAAATGCAAAACAATAATAACAATGGTTTGGTACTGTCAATTTGTTTTGTCATGGTCAAAAACATCGTGGCAGAGAATCGTGATATCAATTCTAAGAAAAAAAAATTGTGATTCGTATTTTTCCCTGAATTGAGCAGGCCTAGTTTGATGCGCAGGGGTCAGAGTTAATTGGGTGTTCTGAGTGCAGTGGTGCCGTGTGGACTCAGACCAGGCATGAAGAAAAGACTCACCAAACCACACGCACGCATATTGTTTGTGTACCTACTTGTCTGGCTTTTTGTCTCCCTCCACCTCTGCTTTATCTCTCTGAACTCTCTTTCACCCGCCTCTCTCTATCTCCATCTCCTTGCTTCATCTGTTGACTTCACTGAATTAGTGTGTAATAGAATTATTCACATGTGTACTTAGCTGGATGTATGTCTTCATTCTGCACTGGATGTCTTTTGCTCCCTAAACAGTTCTCTGTCTCCTTGCCATTTAGTTTTCCTTCTTCCTACTCTTGTTTCAGTTTGCCTGTGGATACAATACATCTATCATTCACCCTGGTCTTTTCTGCCCTACGTGCGTGTGCGTTTACACTGAGGTATATCAACAAACTTGGCTTTGGCACAGTTATTGTACACTTTATTTTCAAAACATTCCGTAATAAGCAGAGCGGTCAGCAGTAATCATCATGCGTTCTCTGTATTTGCTTTGTTGTTTTCCTGTAATGTCAATCTGCAGCCATACCCCCATTCTGCCCTTCACAAACACTTAACTGAATTTACACATTTCAAAGTCAAAGTCAAAGTACTTTTATTGGTCTCCCTAAGGAGAAATTTGCATTGGACACTGAGCAACTTAGCTGCAAGAGTTACAGATACGACAAGCACAGGGTTAAAACAATTAAAAAACAAATATACAATTAACATATGGGCTACTCGAGGGCCTGTGCAAATAGCAGATTTACGATTTCCTATACTAAATAAGATAAAAGCCATATTTCAAAGACAAACCCAATTTCATTCATTCATCACAGTCACAGATATACCTTAGAAATATTCATAGTCATACTTTCATCTCTGCTCATTAATGAGCTTTACTGCGACAGGGACAAATGAGTGCTTATACATTTCTGACAATATCAACTAAAACATTCAATGCGTCATAAAATAGACTATGGCAAAACTGTATTTACAGGTGAATATTGTAGTCTGGATCAACGGAAGTACGTTTCCAGGATAAAGCCTGACATCTGGTGCGTGTCCCACCGAATGTCCCTCATCTTCCGCTCTCTGTATGTTGCTGTTTTCAAAATCCCTTCACCTTGGGAAACAACAACAAACTTCGAGCTAGCAATTTACAAGCTGAAATAGGCAAGTTTTGTAGACAATTTGGATCACCCAGTAAGGCAGGCCTGCTTGTGTCTTTTGGGGAATGATTGTAAAGACTTACAAAAAATAAGTTTACAGTATTTACTATCTAACTGGGACGTTTTGGGACCAATTGGTGAAGATTGATAGGGACAAAGTATGCACGGTGATACAATGTTAAGAGCAAATCATGTTTAACCATGTATACAGCTAATTTAAATATCCGCGTTAGGGGTGCAAGATAAAGCAACTCAATATCGTTATCGCAATATACCGAAAGTGTGCGATATTTAGTTTATTTTGTGGAGCGACGCGTCCCGTCCGCTAGCTGTGTGGCTTAATTGTGTTTGATTGAGAGCTTGCTTGAAATGCTATAATGATCATTTCATTGGCCAGTTGCCGTGCCCCCGTAAGTTTTGTAATATTAAATATGTTTAAAATATCAAAACTAATATTATGGCAATATTCATGATTGATATTGCAATATTAAATTTTGTCAATATCGTGCAACCCTATCTCACGTTACTGTATTGTGTGAACAGTTAACATAATTCAATATTGCATGTAGCGTTTTCTTTTATGTTGTGCAAATGCTCCCACAAAACTGGCTGCTTCCTGAGACCATTTTGCAGAGCAACCATCGCTGCGTCTGGAGTTCAGCACCGTCCACAACGATTGTGATTGGATAAAAGAAATGCAAACAACCCACAGTTTTTTTTTTTCTCCTATTATAGAGTCTGTGTGGTGTAACCAGATCTCACCCCACAGCGCTGTGGAGATAGGTCTGGGAATTGAAGACTGAAGTGGGCACGGAGTGGACGCTGTAAATATACAGTGGTGTGAAAAAGTGTTTGCCCCCTTGCTCATTTCCTGTTCCTTTGCATGTTTGTCACACTTAAGTGTTTCGGAACATCACCAATTTAAACAATAGTCAAGGACAACACAAGTAACACACAAAAGCAATTTGTATGAGGTGTTTATTATTAAAGGTGAAAAAAAATCCAAACCATCATGGCCCTGTGTGAAAAAGTGATTGCCCCCCTTGTTAAAACATACTATAACTGGGTTGTCCACACCTGATTTCAATTTCTCTAGCCACACCCAGGCCTGATTATTGCCACACCTGTTCACATTCAAGGCATCACTTAAATAGGAGCTGCTTGACACAGTAAGGTCCACCAGAAGATCCTTAAAAGCTACCACATCAGGCCAGACCCAAGAAATTCAGGAACATTGAGAAAGAAAGAATTGAGATCTATCATTCTGGAAAGGGTTATAAAGCCATTTCCAAAGCTTTGGGAATCCAGCGAACCACGTGAGAGCCATTATCCACAAATGGCGAAGACATGGACAGTGGTGACCTTCCCGAGTGGCAGGCCGCCCAAAATTACCCCAAGAGCGCAGCGACGACTCATCCAAGAGGTCACAAAGACCCCACAACAACGTCCAAAGAACTGCAGGCCTCACTTGCCTCAGTTACAGCGTTCATGCCTCCACCATCAGAAAGACTGGGCAAAATGGCCTGCATGGCAGGTTCCAAGAAAACCACTGCTGAGCAAAAAGAACATCAAAGCTCGTCCATATTTCTCCACAACACATCTTGATGATCCCCAAGAGTTTTGGGACAACATTCTGTGACCGATGAGAACAAAGTGAACTCTTGGAAGGTGTGTGTCCAAGTATATCTGGCGTAGAAGGAACACTGCATTTCATAAAAGAACATTATACCAACAGTAATATGGTGGTGGTAGTGTGATGGTCTGGGCTGTTTTGTAGACAGCAGAATTCATAGTTCCTTTTATCTATGAAAAAGGAACTATTTTTCATATATGAATATCTATGAATTAGGAACTATGAATTCTGCTGTCTACCAAGAGATCCTGAAGGAGATTTCCGACCATCTGTTTTGTGTTACTCAAGCTGAAACGACTTGGGTTCTGCAGCAGACAATGATCCTAAACACACCAGCAAGTCCACCACCGAATGGCTGAAGAAAACAAAATGAAAGACTTTGGAGTGGCCTAGCCAAAGTCCTGACCTGAATCCTATTGAGATGTTGTGGTATGACCTTAAAAAGGCCGTTCATGCTCGAAAACCCTCTAATGTAACTGAAATAGGACAATTCTGAAAGATGATTGGGCCAAAATTCCTCCAGGACGCTGTAAAAGCCTCATTGCACGTTATCGCAAACGCTTGTGTGCAGTTGTTGCTGCTAAGGGTGGCCCAACCAGTTATTAGGTTTAGGGGGCAATCACTTTTTCACACAGGGCCATGATGGTTTGGATTTTTTTTCACCTTTTAATAATAAACACCTTCATTTACAAATTGCATTTTGTGTTTACTTGTGTTGTCCTTGACTATTGTTTAAATTGGTTTGATGTTCCGAAACACTTAAGTGTGACAAACATGCAAAGGAACAGGAAATGAGGAAGGGGCCAAACACTTTTTCACACCACTGTATGTGTTGATCACATGTAGCTTTAGCTGTCAGTTAAATTGAGTAGAAGTATAAAGATACATAAAATGGAAATACAGAAGTAAAGTAAGTAGTCTAGCAGGATCTTTTCTGATTCCTGTTCATCTTATGAGTATTAGTATCTGACCAGTGTACCTCTTAAACAGAACCATAACATCGCTCCAATGATGTCCTTGATTAAAATAATGAAGAGGTTAGATCAGGTGATCCCCTGCGCCACATTCATATGTTGAATATGGTATTGTTTTTTGTCTACATTTCCTTGTTCTTGGTGAGAGGTCTGTGAAGGGGGGAATGGCATTCCATTTGAGCGCTTTAAATTTCTTTTGTTACAAAGTCTGGCAGGCTGTGAAGCCCTCTAAAATGTGTAAGGGCTAAGTAATAAAAATGGAATTGATTAAAACCATAGCAACCAGTGAGCATAGTGCTCAAATACAGTTCACACGGGGATATTGTTGTACATGTCCAAATTTGGATTTAGAGGTAGTAAAATAATATTTCTTAAACAAGTAGGTTGGAAGCCAAAATGGGACATTGAGAGTTATAATAATATCTGGCCCCAGGACATTTAATTTCACTTAATTTGGGTCTTTCTGAAATGGTGACTTTTCAGTGTGTCTGTCGGTATCGTTAATAAACAAATGTCAGCATGCTAACATGCCAAACTAAGATTGTAAACTTGGTAAACTTTATACCCGCTTATCTGCACCATGTCAGTATTGCCAGAGCATGTTAACATACTGATGTTAGCACTGTTATGCCTAAACACAGACTCTGGCTGTAGACCCTTAGTCATGTTATTACGAGTTTTATTATTATTATTTTTATTGAGCATTTGTCGATTCAAATCTGAATGAACACTTCAGATAACACATTTTTAGTGCATATTTTGTACTGTTACACCCAAGGGAGCTGTACAGCCAAATGTAGAGTAAAGTTGGTGATCATTCTCTTAAACAAAGCCCTCAGGGAACAATGGAAAGATGGTGTTGCAGATTGAGTTTCCACCCTTCTGGACTGATTTCTAAAGGGAGTTAAAATCAGCTGGGACAGACAACCACCCTTGGTCCATTTCTCATTTATTCTTCCTTCTTTGCGTTTCTCATCCGCCAATGCCCTGTCCTTCTTTGTTGTTGTTAAGATATATTCCCCTTGGCAATTGTAACTGTAGTAACAGCTGTACTCGAGGGATGCAGGGCTCTTTTTACATGGGGTGTATGTACATTGCCATCTACTCCTGTGAAGCTGACCCAGGCAGTGTTTCATTATTACCCTATATCAACAAGTATGGCTGTATAAACAATGATGTCCTCCTAGAGTTATAGAAATGTATACTGTGTGCACGTGGTCTTTAAAAATGCACCTGCTGCAGACCGTGTGTGTGTGTGTGTGTGTGTGTGTGTGTGTGTGTGTGTGTGTGTGTGTGTGTGTGTGTGTGTGTGTGTGTGTGTGTGTGTGTGTGTGTGTGTGTGTGTGTGTGTGTGTGTGTGTGTGTGTGTGTGTGTGTGTGTGTGTGTGTGTGTGTGTGTGTGTGTGTGTGTGTGTGTGTGTGTGTGTGTAATTGTGTTTTCCATTTTAGGTCCAGTAATGACTCATCTGTGGTCAATAGCCTGTCTCTTCATTCTCTTCAAACTTTCTATTTGTCTTTCTCTCTCACACACACACGCACTCTTTCTCTGCTTTCTGATACTTTCTGACCAACTGATGTTGAATTGTTTACACGTCAGTAGCCGTGTGTGTGATCCTGCACACACTAATGAGTGTGTGCAGCACACACACACTAATGAGTGTGTGCAGGATCCCTCAACACTTGTATTAACACACATCCTCCTATTTTATTTGTCCTGTTTGCACATCAGATTAAGTATGGATGTTGAATTTTGTACTCGTCTTTGACCGGAGGTTGTTTTTTTTTTTGTTTCAAACCCACCTTTGCTACAAAAAAGCTACAAACGCTGCAGCTCCCCTGAACAACACCACAGTACTTCACTGTGAATTTATTTTATTAAAATCTAATGGATTCTCCTACTTCATAGCTTGCATCGGATAGAGCTCTGAAAGGTTTTGCAACATCAGTGCAATAGCAGGAGCTACGAGTGGTAATCAAAATAAATCTGGTTTAGTCTATGATCCAGTTAAGTTAGCTGTGTACATTTTCTTAATTGCCTAAAAATGAACACTCTGTCTCTCTTTCTGTCTCTCTTTATCACAGTGTCGGATGGTGTGTAAGGACGTGTCGGCCGAGACCATGTATGACGTTCTCCATGACATTGAATACAGAAAGAAATGGGACACAAACGTCATTGAGACCTTCGATATCGGGAAACTTACCGTCAATGCGGATGTTGGTTACTACTCATGTATGTTACACACTCAAGTGTAAACAAGCGTTCATTTGTCACTAATATGGTTTGGGGGTGTAAAGGGAAGCAGATACACATAGTGCACATTGATCTACAGGACAATGTTTTGTTGATCAGATTTATATTGTGTGTTAACAGGGAAGTGTCCAAGTCCTCTTCGGAACCGCGATGTCATCACTCTTCGCTCCTGGCTGGCGATGGGGAAAGATTACATCATCATGAACTACTCTGTCAAACATGCCGTGAGTTCACAAACACACACACACACACACACACACACACACACACACACACCATACACACATACACACTCAGGGCTTATACATGCTCATGGGGCCCTGCTGATTCCCCCTTGATATAACTCTGTGCACATGCTCAAGGTGGATTGTAAAACCAATGGCCTGTTTTTGAAATAGTGCACATTTGTTAAGCCGACATGAACGTTCATCCAAGCTTACCACCCCTAACTTAAGGGGTTGTTCTGTATGAAAGAAATCCGTGTGTGTGTGTGTGTGTGTGTGTGTGGTGTGTGTGTGTGTGGTGTGTGTGTGTGTGTTGTGTGGTTGTGTGTTTGTGTTGTGTTGTGTGTGTGTTGTTTGTGTGTGTGTGTGTGTGTGTGTGTGTGTGTGTGTGTGTGTGTGTGTGTGTGTGTGTGTTTTAAACAACCACTGCATCCAGAAACGAAAGCGTTTGGCATCTTTCAAGAGAGCAACCCATACCTCCAGCCCTTGTTGCTTTTACCTTGGAAAAGCAATGGCACTTCTTCGGTTCAAGTGTTGGGTAGTTAATTTGATTCAGTTAAATACATTGTGTTTTAAGTTCAGCTCCCAGTCGTGCTCATTAGGAACCTGAGTAATTTGAAGGCCAAAGTTCCAGTAAAACAAACTGATTAAAGAATGCTGAGACCTACGTGAGTGAGTTTCGGTTTGGATGTATTTTGTATTTCTCGTTCAACAGGAAGAAGAGGACAAAACCCTTCATGTGTAATAGCCTGGACTTCTCTCTAGAGCTGCAACAAGCGATCAGTTTCGTATTCGATTAATCTGTCTGGTTTATAAAATTTCAGAAAATAGTAAAAAATGCCTTTTCCCAACAGCTTATGTTGTCTGAACCAAAATATATTCAGTTTACTATAACATAAGACAAGGAAAAGCAAAACATCCTCTCAATTGAGGAGCTGGAACCAGATAACGTTTGGCAAAAACATTGCTGATAAATTGATTATCAAAATAGTTGCTGATTCATTTTCTGACAATCAACTACTTAGTTTTCTAAGGAGGTTTTTAACTTGTACCTCCTGCAATCTGTCTTCCTGTCTTGTTTCTTTTTCTTCTATGTTGCGTTTCTGTCTGTCCCTTGGTCTCTCTTTCCCTGTGTTTCTGAATTTCGCCTCACCAATATGTTTACAAAAGGATAAGACGTTTCATGTGACACTTAGCTGTTGACTTCCTCCTCCTCTTCCGCATTCCTGCATTAATACGTGTGTGTGTGTGTGTGTGTGTGTGTGTGTGTGTGTGTGTGTGTGTGTGTGTGTGTGTGTGTGTGTGTGTGTGTGTGTGTGTGTGTGTGTGTGTGTGTGTGTGTGTGTGTGTGTGTGTGTGTGTGTGTTTAGCCAAGGTCACTCTGTTGGAGCCATAACAACACTTTGTTCTGTTTATATACCACGTTGGTAACGTTAATTAATCTGCAGTTTTATGTGTGAGCACTGGGTGGAGCATTGCCTGGGAAGGCATAAAGGTAATCAGCCACAGATACACAGGTGTGTGGAAAAATGGGGAAAGCATACAGCTTTTCTCTGTCAGTCGTGTCATGTTTTTTTTTTTAAATTTGATTTATTTAATTTATCAAGAATGCCTTACACATGAAAAGACATCAAATACAACCTAGGATAAAAACACAAAGTCCAAGATTTATTTCCATTGTGGTCCTCAACATATCAAGACAAGAAAAGACTTGAATTGTTTGACAAGAATGGAACTAAACCTGAAGTGAAATGAAATGAAATAAAATGGACTAATGCTTGTACGACAGAGAGCAGGCTGTTAAGGAAAATAAATGGTTAACAGCACTGAAATTCACAAATTGTGGACTTTTATTATTGGCACCATTATTGGTCCAAACAAGTTCTCCCCTGATCCCACCTCATTGGCCTAATGTAGGAGTTGATAAAGCCTCTACACACTCTGTAGAGTTTGAGAGCTTGGCTTGTGGAGTGCAGTTTAAGGGGGTCCTTAGTGGAGTGATGAGTTTTCATGTCCACCGTCAGTTCTTTTATACTGTATTTGACATTACACTCGTCTGCT
The DNA here is from genome assembly GCF_008692095.1 of Etheostoma spectabile. Classification (NCBI taxonomy): domain Eukaryota; kingdom Metazoa; phylum Chordata; class Actinopteri; order Perciformes; family Percidae; genus Etheostoma; species Etheostoma spectabile. The sequence goes on along the minus strand of NC_045735.1, from coordinate 14,185,852 downwards.
CGCTTTCCCATGATAACAACTGCATTTTCACTAATTCATTTGAAACTGCCCTGTTTATATAAAAAAAATCCCCCTCTCACCCCTTGTGGGGTGGTATGTGTCATCCTCAAGCTCGGGTTCTCTACCAGAGGCCTGGGAGTTTGAGGGTTCTGCGCAGTATCTTAGCTGTTCCTAGGACTGCACTCTTCTGGAAAGGGACCTTTGATGTTTTACCTGGAATCCGCTGTAGCCACTCTCCCAGTTTGGGGGTCACAGCCCCCAGTGCTCCGATTACCACTGGCACCACTGTTGCTCTTACTTTCCACCTCTTTTCTAGCTCCTCTTTCAGCCCTTGGTATTTCTCAAGCTTCTCGTGTTCCTTCTTCTCGATGTTGCTGTCGCTTGGGATTGCCACATCTATCACTCATGCCTTCTTCTGCTGTTTGTCGATCAACACAACGTCTGGTTGGTTAGCCATCACCAGTTTGTCAGTCTGGATCTTGGACGTCCAACCGGATCTTAGCTCGGTCATTCTCGATTACCTTAGGAGGTGTCTTCCATTTTGACCTTGGGACTTCCGCCCATACTCTGGCAGATGTTCCTATACACTATACAGCTACTGGTTATGGCGTTCCATGTACGCACTTCCTGCCTGCATCTTACACCCTGCTGTTATGTGCTGTACTGTCTCAGGGGCATCCTTGCACACGTCTGCACCTGGGGTCCTGCCTGGTGTGGTAGACCCGGCCTCTTATCTTGTACTGAGTGCCTGTTCTTTGCTGCCTGTAGTGCCTCTGTGCTGTCCGTCAGTCCATCCTTTTCCAGACACTGGTAGGATTTCTTGAATATCAGCCACTTCGTGTTTGTGTGTGTGTTGTGTGTGTGTGTGTTTGTGTGGTGTGTGTGTGTGTGTGTGGGTGTGTGTGGGGTTGTGTGTGTGTGTGTGTGTGTGTGTGTGTGTGTGTGTGTGTGTGTGTGTGTGTGTGTGTGTGTGTGTGTGTGTGTGTGTGTGTTGTCCCAGTATTTCCCTGAAACCGGCAGAGGTTTCTTTCAATTAGAACAGGCTAACCAGTGCTGTACTTTATCATCATAATATAATCTTGACATAGTCAGAGGAGCCACAGTGAATAGTGGGCCTTTGCTGCTTCTATTCACAGAGTAGTGTGGACTGGTTTGCATCAGAAAGATGACTGTGAAATAGAACATCAGATTGAATAGCGGCAGAAAAACACGACACAAGAAAAGCCCCCCTGAGTCCTAGTGCTTACTCTGCACAAAGTATATTGACCATTTGACAGACCTTTTTTTTTTTTTTAGTGGCGCATGTGTGGGCAATTTACATAATAGATTAATTAAATCTGGAGCTACCAAAAATTATTGAAGATTTCACGGGGTTCCTTGTCCTGTTCAAGGTTGGTACATGCACTGAAGAAGGATGTTATTTTCAATAAGAAGCTGCGTATATGTATGTGTTGTCTCTACAGAAATACCCTCCTAAAAAGGACAAGGTGCGAGCTGTGTCCATTCAGACTGGGTACATGATCCAGGGCCAGGGACCAACCAACTACTGTATTCTGACTTACATGGCCCATGTAGATCCACGAGGTAACACGCACGCACGCACACACGCAAAGGCAATCAACATAAAAAACACACAAGGACTAACATATATAGAATTACACAAACAAGACTGAAGCACACACACACAGACCGGTGGTTAATGCAGGCTCAAAGTTCTAATGAATCATTCATTCCCCTGCCTTTATGTCAAAAGGAGTCGCCATAGTTACCATATGAAGGGCAGAGTATTTCACTGCTGCCTCGCTCTATCGCTCCTCTCTCTCTTCTCTCTTTTTCTATTCACTGATCCAATTCTCCCTTTAATTCACTTATTTACTGTCACACTCTTGCATGCAAGTGGTTATTGTGTAAATGTCTTTAATCACTGGTTTGTAATGTGTTGCAGTGAGTAGCAAGTTACAAAGCTCCACTTTGATCCTGGATGACATGACATGTAATAGATCAAACTTTAATTTATTCCTTTGTTCACTCTGTTTCTCTTTGCAGGTTCGTTACCCAAGTGGGTTGTCAACAAATCTTCCCACTTCCTTGCTCCTCATGTAAGTCATTTGCAGATTAACAGAGATTCTTTATTATTGGCATGTCTAATACTGGCAGTGCATTTAAAGTGCTCATATTATGCTCATTTCCAGGTTCATAATTGTATTTAGAAGTCATCAGAATAGATTTACATGGTTTAATTTTCAAAAAACACCATCATTTTGTTGTACTGCACATTGCTGCAGCTCCTCTTTTTACCCTGTGTGTTGTCTGTTAGAGTGAGGTAACTGTTCCATCTTTGTTGGGAGTCACACATGCACCGTAGCTAGGTAAACACTGCTGGCTAATCAGAAGCAGAGTATAAGGGTGCGCCACGCTAGCAGCTAGGTGAGCGTTATAACGTGTGTTACACGGAAGTAAAGACTGGACTATAATACAGCTGTTTGGAGCAGTTTATGAACAGTGTTTTCTGTTGGAGATGGTAAGTCCTTTTTGGGGTGGAGTTTGGGCTTTTCACTTTGGGAGTCTACTATATGTACAAAAAAGAGATATAACACAAAAAAGGAAGGGCAAAACGCCAAAAAGCCTAATATAACATTTAAAATACAATAATTTCCTTTCCTTGCTGAAGTTGTTGATAATCAACACCGAACTATGAAAATATGTGGATATGTTGTCTTACTTGTGTGTTCTTAATCAATTCTTTTTTTTTCAGGCAATGAAGAAGATAAACAAAGCCTGTTTGAAGTATCCAGAGTGGAAGCAGAGACACAACCCTGGCTTCAAGCCCTGGCTCTACCCTGAACAGACTACATTACCCAGCATCCCGCTCTCTGAGCTCAGCATCCAGCATGCTGAGAGCCTGGAGAATATTGATGAGAGCTCCCTGGCTGAGACCCAGGAGAGAGAAGATAGCGACTAACACACACACTCACACATACAGTCATGTATTCATACACGCACACACACAAACAGTAATGCAGGGTAACATGCATGCCTGATACACATCCATAATTACCCTTATGTTTATGTGATTCTATACGTTAGTATGTGTCTATGCACATGCAGTTGCATATGCAGGCATACTAAAAGGCACATGTGTGTGCAAGCATTCATGCACACTGACAAACTCATACTTGACCAAATCCATCTTATACTCACATACATAATGTATAAACACATTAGATGCACTCACAGATACACACCCACCCACTCACAAGGGGCACTGAAAAACAACTTATTTTTTACAACTCACATTCATTGTAATCAGAGAAGTTGCTGTTAATGGGATTTTTTTTTCTTTTCTTTTTCATGCCCTTTCAAGGGATATCAAAGTTTTCCAATCGGGACCTATGCAGATTACTGAAAATATATTTTGCTATAATAATTTACTGTTGAAATGTTATCCGAGTAACCTGACAGTGGACATCTAGCTCTCATTCAAAATATGGATAAAAATGGATTTCAAAATGATTCTCTTTTATGCGCCTTTTATGAATACAATCAATCTAGTTGGAAATAACCTCAGTGCAACCCCTAATAGTGACGTATACTGCAAGTACATAAGTGTGTACACATATGGACATGCCCTATTCATTCATACTACATTCGTTCACTCAGACATGTATAAACACTCAGTGTCTTTGCCCATGTTTTTTTTTCTATCACTCAGTATGTGTCTCCGTCACATTTTGTAAGCACATGATTAATATGCAGGTGTGCAGAAGGCAGCTGGAACCCCCCAACCTGCAACCCTCTTATACACACACAAACACACATACAGATTTTACACACTAACTGTCTTGTCCTCTAATTGAGAGATGTATGAATGTATGTAGAGTTTAAAAATTAAATACATATTCCTACAAAGGTTTTCAAATTTCACCTGTGAGCTGAGTCATTGTTGTCTGAGTGTATTATACGTGTGAGTGCCTTTTCCTCAGGTTGATGTCCAATGCCGCAGGTGTGCATGATGCTAAAATAGGCCTAGATGGTTCATATTAAAATATGTTTATGATTGAACTGCTATTATTAGACATTCTTTCAGTGACACACACACACACACACACCAATCCATTGATTTTAAAACTGCAGTGCCATGATTAGAACAGAGAACCACCATGAACTATAACCTTAGGATAAACCTCTTTTAACTGACTGGAAAGTGTGCATGCCTGCATGTTTGTTTGCATGCACCCATTTATGTGTGCACAGTGGCCTAGATCAAAATTATCAATCCCCCAATTGATTGGCATGGCAACTGTGATCGACTCAGCACCAAAGGGAGACATAAAGAGATGACCGCGTACCTGTCACAAAAGAAGTGACTTATTGTCTGCCCTCCCTTTCCTATGTAAGATGTAGACTAAGAGCACATACATTGTAAATATACAATAGCTACAATTTCTGTTTCCCAGTGGTGGGTTAATTTGAAGACATGACACTTGTCTTGCAAAACTTGCACTCACACACAGTTACATGGCTTAAAGAATGGCTAAAGATGGTATTAAGCATATTGGATACATATAAGATGAGAACATTATTTGAAAGTCCATGAAACTATCTTGTGTCTGTGAGTCATGGAATATATTTATTGCATGTCAGCCTCTCTCTTCTCTCATCTGCCTGTGCATATGCACCGCATAATAAATTATGAATGATGAAGGAAAGAGTATGCGAGAGATGCAGAATAGGCATGAGGTGTGCCCAGCTCTGATGTTCTTTTCTACAGCTGCATTGAATGTTTATCCCTCTGCCCTTGTATATGTAACCACCCATCCATCCGTCCATCCATCTATCCATGCATCCTCAGTCTTAAATAGGTCTTTCACTCAGCCATCATTATAATGTGCATGTGTGTGTCAGAGAAAAAGGGTTGCGTGTAAACTGCATGTCCCAGTGGCATCCCTGTAAAGTCTTCCACCCGCCTCCACAGCAGCAGGAGACGTATAAGCAGCACAATGGCCGGTATCCCTCTGCGTGTGTGTTTTTGCATATGTGTCACACTGCCACCCCCACAGTAACCCAGCCCACCAGGACTGGAAGCCTGCTGATGACTCATCACCACCCCACCTCCTCATCTCCCTCTCCCTCCACCTCTTCTATTCTCCCCAAACTCTTTTCCTCAATTCCCCCCTCTGTTTTCTATGTCTTCTCCCCAACTGTTTATCATCTCATTTATTCTTTTGATCCACTTCGTATCTAGGCCTCTCTTCTCCTTTGATCCTCTCCAGG
>NC_045735.1:14176923-14180568 GCF_008692095.1 Etheostoma spectabile | reverse complement strand
CTTTCCTCTCCTCATGTTACCCTCTTCTCCATCTTTTCTCTTCATCTGCCTCTTCTCTCATGTTCTCATTTCTATTCTCTTAATCTAAAGCATTTGTTCTCCTCCATTTATTCCCAGCATGTCTCCTCTACAGTCCCTACCTTGTTCATTTATGTATTTGCTTTCCCTTTTTTGTTGTTGCACTTTTCACCTCCCTCTCATTCATCTTCAACTTTTACTCCCTGTTGTCTCCCTGCCACTTCTCATCTTCTATCACCTGTTTCTTCCATCTGTCACCTTTCATCTCCTCTACTTATCCCTGCTCTCCTTTAGTCAAGCTAATCTTTCTTGCACAGTCTCCTGATTTTTTTTTACCCCAGGTCAGATGTAAAATGAGTATCATACTGCCGAGTCGCTAACCTGTCACAGAGTCAGCGTATTGTTCATCCAGGCTCCTAAAGTCTAAAATATGTTATCCTTTTACTCACGTCTTTGGACTGACTGCCACATGAGGAAAAAACAATGCATTGAATCACATATGTGACACATACAGAAACACAAAGTCCAATAGGCACATTTCCCCCTCAGCTCTCTGTTTGACAGAGCAAATGCCAAATGAGGCCTTTTTTATACATGTAAACTTACAAGTGGGATAAATTTAATTCAGAAATGTTTTATGTTTGGATGGTACATGATGGTGTAGAGTGCGACTGTAAAGTTATGGGTTCCAATTTGGTCTAGCTTAGGACATTTATGGCATGCCAGCCTCCCTTGCTCTGAGTTGCTTTCATCTTGCTGACTCCCTTCACTCAGGCTAAAATGCAATTAAAGGAATCCTCTAATAATTTATGGTCTGTTTACATGCAACATTCTCTTTCTACTATAAATACATAAAAACACAACCTAATACAGGGGGAAACGAAATCCTTTATTTGTGTGTGTGTGTGTGTGTGTGTGTGTGTTTTTATAACATGATGCTTTTTGAAACTCCCCTGCTACAAGGCTCAATATCTTGATGGTGAGTGGTTGCCCTCTTCTGGTTTCTATGGGAGCTTACAAGTAACAGATCAGCAGCCTGTCTGATTTAACACTCCTCTAAATGCTACATCACCACCACCTCTAAATAAATATCTATTTAGAATGATGTTTTTTCAGGGTCACAGTGCTGGCTAGAATACCTGTTTATACCTGTTGGGCTCATGAACTGGACTGGAACCTATGCTATTAAACAGCCACCTCTCATATGGCTTATATGCTACAGTAATTATTTGTTGTTTATCAACCATCATTAATGGTGTAAATCATTAATGGTGAATTCACCCAACACTTTTATATAAAATTAATAGCTAAATCTATGTTGCTCTCCAAAGAAAATTATAGTGTATTGTACATCCTGTGTTTTGTCATGTAGTGTGTGTCTCGTAGTCAATATTGGTGTTCTGTATTATTATTTTCTATAAAAGTCCTTTAATATTGTGTAATAAAGGTAATTATAATCTGCAATAGATATGCTATTTACAAATACAGCCTTTTGTGAGCTGTGATTCTTGTTTAAGTGGGAAAATAGAAAAGGACATGTGCATTGCATGGATAAAAAAAAACTGGGCTGTCCAGACTTTTTTAGTGGTCACATGACGGCCGTGCGGAAGTTTTTGCAATTTTTCTGTCTGTTAGCCAAAGAGACGCCGGAACAACACATTTTCTAGCCTTAAAAATAAAAAACTACATCTTGAAAGTCGGTGTCTTTTATTTATTTTGAAACGTCTAACCGGAAATAGCTTACTTTTTTCCCTTTAGCTTAACAGTGGCTGTCGGTAAATTGCTGCCACTGTTTTTACCGTGAAAAAATGTTATCGGCAATTTGGCGTCGCAGTTGTGACCGGTCATTTCACCTCAATAACAAAACGCCTGTAGGCTATATTTCAGTGGAGTGTAAAAATTGCCAAGACTTGAAAAGGTAAGTAAATGACAATAACTTGAAACTCATTTTAAGAGAAACTTTCCCAAAACAGCGAATGAGAATATGCACATTATTTAACAGCATAAAACCCCACAAACAGTAAATGTGTTGTCTAGCTAACTCTAGGTTACTCGTGCACTGACCATGGCTTAACGGCTACGGTGACAATAACGTTAACTAACGCTAGCTAGCTAAGCTGAAGAAAGTTACTAACATTTTTGTTAAAAGACTGTCAACTGCCAAGTCCAGTTCTGCTTTTAGCAACTTACAAATAAGTCTCGAACTTCAATTGGTTAACATTGACTTAGCTCTGTTAGTTGTTTTTCTCAGCTGCTACAAGCTGTTCTATTGTTTCTATGGCCAAAGCGGAGAGGAAATGGGACTGCCTACGTCGGGGTTGATTGTTCCCAGTGGAATGCTTTGTTTTAAGATGGTTGCATGGAAGGGTTGACTATTAAATTGTGGTATTGACTAGGCTAATATGCTCGCCTGTTGAAATAAAGTTGATCATATGGCTTTATTTTTCCATCACATCATGATTTGTGAATCTGTTAACAGGTGGACTTGACAGGTGGTCATCCAGGCCTAGCATTTCTTTATTTAGAGCAAGGATTTTTAACACTTTCTAAAGTAGGACAATAGACTCTATAGGGTAGGACCATAGATCCCATCCCATACCACTACAGCTACGGTAGATTGCACAAACCCACTTAGCTGCTCAAGGTTGTTTTTAGACGCTTATGCGTGCTTTTTTGCGGTGTAGGGGAAGGCTCCTGTATGTGATAAGATGTGATCATAGTGAAACTGTTTGAATATGCTTTCAGGTAACTTATTAGGTTAGGATGGAAACTATGATAGCATTTCCTTTTCAGTGCTAATGTAATCTGTGGTAAGTAACGCAACAGTTTTTTTGCATGTTGTCTAAAAAGCCTTATATATTTATTATTATTAGGCTATATATATATAAATACAGCACATTTACATTTGTAGTACATTTTTCATGAATGACTGGCCTGCTCAATAGACCCTTAATGGTGAATACAACTATTTGTGGACCTCCTGAACCACAATAATGATTTCTGTTGCAGATACAGATGTTATTCTGGAAATGTCTAATTAAATGCATTTAAAGCATGGATCAAATTACCTGTGTAAAAAAAACAATTGCAAATTCATAACTTCAAAGGGCATCTCAAAAGATGACACACAGAATGTTTTTTTTGGGGAGACTGGAAATAGTAGTTATAAAAACAGCATCATGGCCCTACTGACTTTATTTTGTCCTGAAGTAAAAAAACTGATGATGATCAAGTCTGTGACTCTGTTTTTGGCAAGTGCACACTGAGAGCCACTTAATATAGTATTACAGGATGTTGTTTATCCGCTGTGCTTTTATGCTGCATCGCTTACAGAGAATGAGCTGAACAGCGGGCCGGGTTTAACGTTAGCCGTCCGCTGCCCTGGATTGTGGGGAAAACTTGTGTAAGTTTACAATTGGTAACATAGACGTAATGAGTGGCACATAACGTTGAGTAACATGGCATTTTATTTTGTTTGAGTTTTTACTTGTCCAGTGGGGCAAGTAAATCCAGCAAAAAATCCACTTGTCCGGGACAAGTGGACAAGCCTTAAAGCGCCCATGAAATGCTCCTTTTCAGGTTCATAATTGTATTTAGAGGTTGTACCAGAATAAGTTTACATGGTTT
>NC_045735.1:14176807-14176913 GCF_008692095.1 Etheostoma spectabile | reverse complement strand
AAAACACCATATTTTTGTTGTGCCTTACATTGCTGTAGATCCTCTTTTCACCCTGTGTCTTTGGGTCTCTGTGTTAGCTACAGAGTGAGACATCTCACTTGTTTTA
>NC_045735.1:14176722-14176797 GCF_008692095.1 Etheostoma spectabile | reverse complement strand
AGAGTGAGACATCTCACTTGTATACTATTTTTGTAGGGAGTCGCGCATGCTCAGTAACTAGGTAAGATCACATCA
>NC_045735.1:14168950-14176712 GCF_008692095.1 Etheostoma spectabile | reverse complement strand
TGTTTCTCCAACTTTGGTCAGTACAGGGCGGGATTAGCTGGGAGACTTCTTCTAAACAAGGGCACACGTGTGGAATACCTGCAGAACAGGGACATGGAAGTAGTTCTTTTGTAGATTATTGTGAACTATTGTGTGTTGTAGCAGTGTTTTGCTATTGAGAATGAGCTAGCATGCTAGTGCTAGCATGCTACGGGTTAGCCACCTTTTCTCGGCTAGTTATGTAGAAAGCCGTGCAGGTTTTGAACAGCTCACCAGGAGACTGAAGGCTGAGGACATTCAGAAACCTGTATCTCACTCAAAACAGCATGGATAGTTTTCTTTCCAAGTTTGTGTGTGGAAACACTGTGTGGAGACACAAAATAACACCCCAAATCCCAGAAACAGTTTTTTTCCAAAACATTTTCCAAACAATATATATTGCGATATTTCGAGCCATCAGTACAGGATAAAGTCAGTAATTACCATTCCATGATATTAATAATTTCACTAATAAACAAGCTTCATTACAAGTGACAAAAGGTCACTTAATATTTTATTTCAAATTTAAAACATATTTCTGTAAACGGAAAAGCAGAACACATTTTTAAATAAAACAGCAGCTTTACACCAACCCCCTGATTGGTTTATACAAATATAACTGAAAATAAATAAAAAAATTTATGGAAACAAGTTATAAGCATGTTCACAATCTTTTGTTTTTAAGTCAACTTTTCTTAGTCAAAGGGCCAAAGTAAAACAGTGTTGGTCATCATTACAATCATGGCTAAACAAATTAAATCAATAAAATTAAATACAACTTCAATAAATGTGGTATTAATTCTCCTAAACAGAGAATTACTTAGCAGTATGTATCCTGTATGCTTTGCTTCCTCAAGATTTTTAGTCTATCAACCTTTGCAGGCTTGAGACAGGTGCGTTGGCAAGTGATGATGTTGGCACTAGTTCTGAAAAGTCTCTCTGATGGCGAGCTTATTGCAGGAATACACCGGTATTTGCGGGCAAGTCTGGCGAGTCGAGGAAAGCTTCGTTTGTGTACTTTCCACCATGCAAGTGGATCTTCTCTTTGTCCATTGGAGGTGTTAGCATGTAGGTGTTTAACTTTCTTTGCCTTGGGTGCACTGGTAACATTTGGGTCTACATTAGCGCTGCAGCTTGCTTTCTCCTGGCATTCCATCATCTGTGATGCCACTCGGGCCCTAACTTCTTGTCAGCACTGATAAGGCCCATCTTGAACCGGGGGTCCAAAAAAGATGCCATATCTAGCCGTTTCTGACTATCATCATCTTCGAATTTATCGTTGAGGTAGTCCAGCATCTTCTTCTTTATATTCTTGGTCAGGTCTTTGTCGTGTTCTTGCATTTCCAGTAGTGAAGAGCTGAAGAACTAACTTTACAAACTAGACACTGATGTATTCATCCCCAAAGTGCATCTATGAAATCCAGCATTGGTCCCAGTGACTTGCGCTCAGATTCCAGGACATCCATGACTTGCCAGGTTGGAATTAGATGCAGCACCTTCTTGTCTGCAGACAGGACCTGTCTTACTGCATTATCTGCATTATCTGTTGTTATACAGACTTGATGTGTCTCATCTAAGCCCCAAGCAGTCACCGCTTCTCTCGGGCCATCTGCGATTTTCGGCTGTATGACTCTCCGGGAAAAATGCCGTCTGCAAACAGCAACTTTTTATTTCAATGTCCTCTGTGAGGAAATGGACTGTCAGATTTATGTAGGGCTCCGTTGTCCTGCTGGACCACAAGTCTGTAGTGACTACATAGTATTCCACGTGTGACAGCTCTGCCTCAATCTTGGATTTGCTGAGCTCTTTTATTGCAACTTTGGAAAAATATATGCGGGATGGTATAACCTACCATCTGTCAAGCGTTCGGATCATTTTCTAAAATCCCTCTTTGGCGATGGTGTGTAATGGCAACATATCTTTAGCAATATGAAACGTTATTGCGTCTGTTATTTCTTTCTGTCGTTCAGAGCCTTTCTGGTAAGGTGTCCATACTGGCAAAGGCATCGCTAATAGTTTTTTGTTTTAGTTGGCATCCAGATTTTACTTTGCATTTGTCGAAAAGAGATTTGTGGTGTTGTTGTAAGTGATCAGACGAATTGGTGGTGTTTCCTGATTTTGTGGCAACAACTTTATAACACTCCAGACAAAATACGTTTGTGGTCAGCATGGTCCTTTTTGTAGCCGAAATAGTGCCAAATGGCTGATTTTGACTTTCTTTTTGGTACAAAATCATCCTCTCTTTGCGGTGGATCCTCTTCAGCGCTCAATTTTAGCTACAGGATTGCCAGAGAAGGTTGGCAGTGTGCAGCAGCACAACGGCCAATCACAGCGAACCAATGGGCAGGCACGCGTAGCGTGCATGTCACCACAGAAACAAACCAATACAACAAACTCGTGCTACCCTTCTTCACATTGCATCTTCTGGCGATGTGACTATTGCTCATGCGCATATCGCGATGTCGATGCTAAAACACAAAATCGTTCAGCCCTAATACTGTCACTTTAATTTCAAGCCCTGGGGCCTGTTGCACGAAACTAGGATAAGGGATTAAGCCGGGATATTCAAGTTAGGTTAAAGCAAGTAAGCTGTGACGTCGGAAGTGATTTGGAGAGGGAAAATAGCTAGAAATACTCTGGTTGACTAGCATGACACCATTTTATTCATATAATACTATCAATCCAGGTAAGTGAATGACAGTGAGCATGTTGCTTCTTGAAATTTCAGGTTGTGGTCAACTAGTGGTGCCAGCTCGTGTATTGATAAAATTGATCAGACCTGCATGATGCGCACTAGCAACACACTGTGTACCCAAGAACAATTAATCATTGTAAATGAGTTAGATCAGACACAGACTTCTGTAGTAGATTAGTGTTACGTTTCCAGTGCGCGGCTCCGAACCGTAAAGTTGTTGGACAGACGGACCTCTTGTTCCTTTGGGCTAACTATATTAGCTTTAGCCTGGTGGTAGCAGTTTTGCTTGTTTCTTAGGATAAATATATTAGCTTTAGCCTGGCTGGTAGCAGCTTTCTGCGGGGGAAAATGGCCGGGAGAGTAATTAGTTACATTAATCATGTGATTAAGTTGTATTGCAGCAAACATAAACACTGACTACTGTAGCTTCACTGACCACCCATCAAAAAATGCGCATCCTGTGTGCAGCGAGCTGCTCCCTACGGTACTTTTTACCCACGGAGAGCTTCACTTCCCATAACAGTAAACCCCGTCGGACTAACGTCACATAAACACGTTCCACATGACTACCTGTCTTAAAGGGGAAGGGCCGGCAGGTAATCATGTAAAGGAGAACGGTGGAAGTTTACTTTTCTACAAGCAGCAGAAAAGGAGCGTCAACATCGCAGCATCCGCAATGTGACTATCGCGCATGGCAATTGCGATGTCGATGCTAAAAACAATATCGTGCAGCCCTAGTGTAAATGGAAATTTCAGTGTGCCCAACTATGGTTGAATTGCACAAACAGTGAAATGCAATAATACCCACAAATTTCTCATGTCATATCCGCTCAGTATATGACAAACAGTAGCGGTCATACTAGTATCATATGACAGACACACACACAACACACACACACACACACACACACACCACACACACAACACACAAACACCACACACACACACACACACACCACACACACACAACCACACACACACACACCCACACACACACACCACACACACACACACACACACACACCTAATATTTTGGCATGGAATTCAGACTTATACTTTCATGTGGATATTCTAGACAATTTAGTCTTATTAACTTAAAAACACGTTTTAATTTGCAAAGTGTGCTGAATGATAATAGGGGATAGCATATGAACCTACTTTAGTTTGTCTATGATACATTGAATTTATGTTCAGCTGTCTCCTCTACACTAACCCCTACGTGGATGTCTTAGGAAAATACTCCAAAACAAGTAACAATTTCAAAACGCCTACTTGCACACTTCAGACATTTAGTTTTAAGATATAGTGTTGAAAAAGTCAGTGCACTGAAAGTACCCGGTGAACCACTGAAAACAGTCCAAAAGTTGTAAATTGTGTGGAACGATGGACACAAACATACTAAACATGCGCCATCTTGACTACAAAGCTGAAAGGGGAGGGGTGATCGGACTTGATCACGTGGTCGGCTTCCTGGATTTCACAACCGAGCTTAATGGCAGCTAATTCAGGATACAATCTCAAATTTACAAAAATAGTCACCAAAACAAGTTCTGAAAACATTTTTGAAGGAGAAATAGGCCATACAGTTGCTGATTTTTTTTAAATAAATCGACAAAGATCAGTTTAATATTTTTGTCAGATTATGAGCGACAGCGAGCGAGCCAACCGTCATCATTTCCGGTAAGGTTTTAACATAAGTGTTCTTTTTGGGACAATACAACTAATCATCGAAAGTGGGCACTACGGCAGTAAGTGGCCAGTGCACATTAGCAGTGTACTGACGGATGTATGCGGAATTAGACACAGCCATAAAGTATGACATGTACTGTTGAAAAGTGGAGGGAACATATCATTTCTCATAACACAATAGATACACAAAATGATGTAGCTTGCGGAGATGAGATATGTTTTTTACTTTAAGCGGTATAAACTCTTGTTTTTAACAGTGCTTCGATGCCACAGTGACCTGTCTAGTGATACGGAATTGACAAAAAACATGAGACAGAACAGGGAATGTTACTTCAGAACCTTCCACTGATTTAAGTTGCATTATACTGACATTATGTGGGGGGGAAATGTACACAATTATCATTACTATCTCAAATTCAAAATATATATATGTATCACAAGCTACATTCATAAAACTCCAGTTAAACTGGACCGGTAATGATAACCTTTGTCGGATTGCAGGGACCAGGTTCCATCCAACCAAGATTATTTGTTCTAGGAGATGGATCAATCCCAAACTGGAGGATTAGCACATAATAGTTGGCTCCAAACTAGCTAACTAATGATAGCCAACACATTCTTTTAAGAGGATGGGGAATGAAGGGGTGCCGTCAATCCACAGTGGGCCTGTGAGATGGCTAGGATGGCGGTGTTTGAAAAGATGTCATACAAACCGCTGCCAGATTGGATGTCTACACTAGAAAATGGGAAGAGTATTTGAGCTGTCTGGAGGGCTTCTAAAAGGATTTTTTGCTGTGGAGAGGTGTGTATGATGGGCTGTGGAGTATGTGTGCATTTGTTCATTTGGTTGATAGTTTATGTGCCATTTTGTTATTGTTTTGTTGTATGGTTTTAAATGTTGCGGTTGCTGTGTAATATTTTCTTGGTATGTCTGGGTGGGTAGTGATGACAAAAGGGGGGCAGGGGGATATGTTCATGTGTAAATTGTTGTGTGGTGTGTGGTTTTCAAATTAACATGAAAATTGTTAAACCATTAAAAACTCCAGCCTAAACAATCAGTTTTCACATAGTGGATGGATTTTGAGTCATGATTCTGGCCACCTGAAAATGTTAGTCCAAAATTTAATCTTCACCATGTTCACAGCCAAATGCTAACTTCGCTAGACAGCTTGCTCTGTTGCTGCTGTAAACGCCAGATTTCTGAAATCGGAATTCCGGTAACATTTTTATTTACTTCAATGAATGTTTACTAGTAGTAGGTGGGTAGCCGCTATAGAGAAGTTTTCATCAGATTATCAAGGTGTTGACCTTATAATGATACTTAAAAACACATGCATGTGCGTGGAAACCGAACTGACTCATATACCCACCAGAAACACTGCTGTTTTCAGCCAACTTTAATTAAAACTGAATAGTGACTCAGTCTGCCAGCAAAGAATGCATCGGAACAAAGTTCTTTAGCGAACAAGCCTGTTTGTGTCTGTGCACACACACACACACACTTGCCTTCAACTCTCAGGGTGAGAACATTTCACAGGAATAGGTTTCTATGGTAACCCAAACTACCAACTCTCTTACTGACTGAGAATCCCTTAATGGGAACACAGTCATAAGCTTATAACAAAAACAATGCTTGGACTTTGGTGAGTATGAAGTTTGGGAGTCATGATGTTTCCTCCCAGGGTGGTGGTCAGCTGATAAGCACAAACTGTGCATACCACAAACCTACAACAGAAGTAGGTTTGTACTATCCATCCAGTAATGTTTTTTTCACTGTCCATTCCCTAACTCACTCCATTGACTTAAAATTCACATAAAAAAATGTTCAAGTTTATTTTTGCTATATCTTGACTAAATGTTGGCTTTCAGTCTGACAGCATATCAGCAAAGGTTGAGCCAACTTCAAATCCCAGATCCGGGGCTGTTGCACGAAAGTAGAATAAAGTATCCAGGATAAAGTGAAAAGCGCGCTTGACTTAGTGTGATCTGCTCATCGCGGCTTAATGGTTGCACGTTTGCCGAGCCAGGATGAACAGGGGAAGCTATGTCAAGCCAGGTGTAGATAGCTGGAATAAGTGCACGTTCACTGCTTTCTTAAATAGACCACGGTATCGATCACAGATTTACTGATAAAGAAGTGAGAAGACGCATGCGCCACATGTTTCACCCAATGAGCCGCAGCTTCTAATGGACAGTAACGAGGAGGGGAAGAATATGCAAAAAGGGAAATACGGCTGTTATCAAACGGAGATAAAAAGCCCAACATAGCGGACCCGACTGAATGTGTGGGAGTGTAAAAATATAGCCTTTGCCTCAAAAGAGAGCAGAGGGAACAAATGTTTCTTGGGAAATGGACCAAGGACTTTAGGCTCAATTTCAAACCCTTATTCACAACGTGAGAACATGTTTTAGAACCATGCATAAATCTTTATAAGATATTCCTAATTCTTTGTACAATTAATGTTCATACAGAACAATCAGAAAGGGACAACAACTAGAAAAAAAGTAAGTGACTTCAATACACGCTGTGAGCATATGTAAAACAATATTCATGTTTTTTCTTCTGACAAGTGACCGCATCAAAATAAAAAGATTTGAAGCATCGTTGGTTCCGGTGTGATGAATGATAACTACACCTTATAAGTACAAAGGGCATGTTATTAGTCGTGTGATGTGAGACTTATTGAGAAGTTATGGAACCAATATAAGCTGTAATAAAAAAAAACATTAGGCCCACTTATAAGGAGTAACACAAATACCCTTTATTAGAGAAGGACAAGCAACAAGAAAATAAAATCATGAATGTTGGCTCTGACCAGTCTGCCTTATCGCTACATTAATATCGTCACACTAATTCGGAGCGCGGCCTGTACAAACCTGAAGCTGAGACCGGACGCTGCGCGGTCATCTCTACTTTTACAGAGAGAGTGGACATGACGCGATGCACAGGTCTGCCGCCGGGCACCGGCCACCGGGCAGCGGCGCACGCCAGGCGGCCTCGACACACTACCTCCCACCGTGAAAAGTCCCACTCCGCATCAGGGTGCCAGTGCACCATTTCTAACATCTAAACCGCTGTAGTAGGGTTTAAATCAAACTCGCGACAACAATAGTGGACAAGTAGGCTAAGGATGTTAATAAAATAAAGCAGAAACATTCAGAAGAGAACGGAATAACAGTTAAACACGTTTATTTTGGATCAGACGGCAGAGATTGAAACACATGACACTCCGGATTAATCTTAGACGGCTGTTAGCCTGCTTGGACCAGGCTAGCCGCAAAGAATAAATCTCCATGGTTACTTGGCTGGGCTTAATTCAATCTGGTCGTGCAACCAGTCTAGGTTAAATTCATCCAGTA
>NC_045735.1:14168306-14168925 GCF_008692095.1 Etheostoma spectabile | reverse complement strand
GCAGGCTAACAGCCAGGCTAAGATTAATCCTGGAGTGTCATGTGTTCAATCAGCTGCCGTCTGATCCAAAATAAACGTGTTTAACTGTTATTCCGTTCTCTTCTGAATGTGTTCTGCTTTATTTTTATTAACATCCATTAGCCTACCTATTGTTGTCGCGAGTTTGATTTAAACCCTACTACAGCTGTTTAGATGTTAGAAATGGTTGCACTGGCACCCTGATGCGGAGTGGGACTTTTCACGGTGGGAAGGTAGTGTGTCGAGGCCGCCTGGCGTGCGGCCGCTGCCCGGTGGCCGGTGCCCGGCGGCAGACCTGTGCATCGCGTCAGTGTCCACTCTCTCTGTAAAAGTAGAGATGAGCCGCGCAGCGTCCGTGGTCTCAGCTTCAGGTTTGTACAGGACGCGCTCCGAAGATTAAGTGTGACGATATTAATGTAGCGATAATGGCAGACTGGTCAGAGACCAATACATTCATGATTTTATTTTCTTGTTGCTTGTCCTTCTCTAATAAAGGGTAGTTTGTGTTACTCCTTAATAAGTGGGCCTAATGTTTTTTTTTATTACAGCTTATATTGGTTCCATAATCTTCTCAATAAGTCTCACATCACCGGACTAATAA
>NC_045735.1:14167957-14168296 GCF_008692095.1 Etheostoma spectabile | reverse complement strand
GTACGTATAAAGTGTAGTTATCATTCATCACACCGGGAACACCACGATGCTTCTAAATCTTTTTATTTTGATGCGGTCACTTGTCAGAAGAAAAAACATGAATATTGTTTTACATATGCTCACAGCGTAAGTCACTTACTTTTTTCTAGTTGTTGTCCCTTTCTGATTGTTCTGTATGAACATTAATTGTACAAAGAATTAGGAATATCTTATAAAGATTTATGCATGGTTTAAGTTCTCACGTTGTGAATAAGGGTTTGAAATTGAGCCTAAAGTCCTTGGTCCATTTCCCAAGAAACATTTGTTCCCTCTGCTCTCTTTTGAGGCAAAGGCTATATT
>NC_045735.1:14167870-14167947 GCF_008692095.1 Etheostoma spectabile | reverse complement strand
CACACATTCAGTCGGGTCCGCTATGTTGGGCTTTTTATCTCCGTTTGATAACAGCCGTATTTCCCTTTTTGCATATT
>NC_045735.1:14159258-14167860 GCF_008692095.1 Etheostoma spectabile | reverse complement strand
TCGTTACTGTCCATTAGAAGCTGCGGCTCATTGGGTGAAACATGTGGCGCATGCGTCTTCTCACTTCTTTATCAGTAAATCTGTGATCGATACCGTGGTCTATTTAAGAAAGCAGTGAACGTGCACTTGCTATCTACACCTGGCTTGACATAGCTTCCCCTGTTCATCCTGGCTCGCAAACGTGCAACCGATTAAGCCGCGATGAGCAGATCACACTAAGTACAAGCTGGCTTTTTCACTTATCCTGGATAGCTTTATTCTACTTTCGTGCAACAGGCCCCGGATCTGGGATTTGAGAGTTGGCTCAACTCTTTGCTGATATGCTGTCAGACTGAAAGCCAACATTTAGGTCAAGATATAAGCAAAAATAAACTTGAACATTTTTTTATGTGAATTTTAAGTCAATGGAGTGAGTTAGGGAATGGACAGTAGAAAGAAAACATTACGTGGATGGATAGTACAAACCTACTTCTGTTGTAGGTTTGTGGTATGCACAGTTTGTGCTTATCAGCTGACCACCACCCTGGGAGGAAAACATCATGACTCCCAGAACTTCATACTCACCAAAGTCCAAGCATTGTTTTTGTTATAAGCTTATGACTGTGTTCCCATTAAGGGATTCAGTCAGTAAGAGAGTTGGTAGTTTTGGGTTACCATAGGAAACCTATTCCTGTGAAATGTCTCACCCTGAAGAGTTGAAGGCAAGTGTGTGTGTGTGTGTGCACAGACACAAACAGGCTTGTTCGCTAAAGAACATTGTTCCGATGCATTTCTTTGCTGGCAGGACTGAGTCACTATTCAGTTTTAATTAAAAGTTGGCTGAAAACAGCAGTGTTTCTGGTGGGTATATGAGTCATGTTCGGTTTCCACGCACATGCATGTGTTTTTAAGTAATCATTATAAGGTCAACACCTTGATAAATCTGATGAAAACTTCTCTATAGCGGCTACCCAACTACTACTAGTAAACATTCATTGAAGTAAATAAAAATGTTACCGGAATTCCGATTTCAGAAATCTGGCGTTTACAGCAGCAACAGAGCAAGCTGTCTAGCGAAGTTAGCATTTGGCTGTTGAACATGGTGAAGATTAAATTTTGGACTAACATTTTTCAGGTGGCCAGAATCATGACTCAAAATCCATCCACTATGTGAAAACCTGATTGTTTAGCTGGAGTTTTTAATGGTTTAACAATTTTCATGTTAATTTGAAAACAACACACAAAACACAAACAATTTACAACATGAACATATCCCCCCTGCCCCCCTTTTGTCATCACTACCCACCCAGACATACCAAGAAAATATTACACAGCAACCGCAACATTTAAAACCATACAACAAAACAATAACAAAATGGACAATAAACTATCAACCAAATGAACAAATGCACACATAACTCCACAAGCCCATCATACACACCTCTCCACAGCAAAAAATCCTTTTAGAAGCCCTCCAGACAGCTCAAATACTCTTCCCATTTTCTAGTGTAGACATCCAATCTGGCAGACGGTTTGTATGACATCTTTTCAAACACCGCCATCCTAGCCATCTCACAGGCCCACTCGTGGATTGACGGCACCCCTTCATTCCTCCATCCTCTTAAAAGAATGTGTTGGCTATCATTAGTTAGCTAGTTTGGAGCCAACTTATTATGTGCTAATCCATCCAGTTTGGGATTGATCCATCTCCTAGAACAAATAATCTTGGGTTGGATGGAACCTGGGTCCCTGCAATCCGACAAAGGTTATCATGTATCCGGTCCAAAGTTTAACTGGAGTTTTATGAATGTAGCTTGTGATACATATATATATATTTTGAATTTGAGATAGTAATGATAAATTGTGTACATTTCCCCCCCACATAATGTCAGTATAATGCAACTTAAATGCAGTGGAAGGTTCTGAAGTAACATTCCCTGTTCTGTCTCAATGTTTTTGTCAATTCCGTATCACTAGACAGGTCACTGTGGCAGTCGAAGCACTGTTAAAAACAAGAGTTTTATAAACGCTTAAAGTAAAAAACATATCTCATCGCAAAGCTAACATCATGCTTTGTGTATCTATTGTGTTATAAGAAATGATAATGTTCCCTCCACTTTTCCAACAGTACATGTCAGTACTTTATGGCTGTGTCTAATTCCGCATACATCCGTCAGTACACTGCTAATGTGCACTGGCCACTTACTGCCGTAGTGCCCACTTTCGATGATTAGTTAGTATTGTCCCAAAAAGAACACTTATGTTAAAACACTTACCGGAAATGATGAGCGGTTGGCTCGGCTCGCTGTCGCTCATAATCTGACAAAAATCTATTAAACTGATCTTTGTCGATTTATTTAAAAAAAATCAGCAACTGTATGGCCTATTTCTCGCTTAAAATGTTTTCAGAAACTTGTTTTGGTGAACTATTTTTGTAAAATTTGAGATTGTATCCTGAATTAGCTGCCATTAAGCTCGGTTGTGAAATCCAGGAGAAGCCAGACCACGTGATGCAAGTCCGATCAGCCCTCCCCTTTCAGCTTTGTAGTCAAGATGGCGCATGTTTAGTATGTGTTGTGTCCATCGTTCCACACAAGTTTACAACTTTTGGACTGTTTTCAGTGGGTCATCCGGGTACTTTCAGTGCACTGACTTTTTCAACACTATATACTTAAAACTAAATGTCTGAAGTGTGCAAGTAGGCGGTTTGAAATTGTTACTTGTTTTGGAGTATTTCCTAAGACATCACAGTAGAGGGTTAGTGTAGAGGAGACAGCTGAACATAAATTTCAATGTATCATAGACAAACTAAAGTAGGTTGCATATGCTATCCCGTCATTATCATTCAGCACACTTTGCAAATTAAAACAGTGTTATTAAGTTAATAAGACTAAATTGTCTAGAATATCCACATGAAGTATAAGTCTGAATTCCATGCCAAAATATTAGGTGTGTGTGTGTGTGTGTGTGTGTGTGTGTGTGTGTGTGTGTGTGTGTGTGTGTGTGTGTGTGTGTGTGTGTGTGTGTGTGTGTGTGTGTGTGTGTGTGTGTGTGTGTGTGTGTGTGTGTGTGTGTGTGTGTGTGTGTGTGTCTGTCAATATGATACTAGTATGACCGCTACTGTGTTTGTCATATACTGAGCGGATATGACATGAGAAAAGTTGTGGGTATTATTGCATTTCACTGTTTGTGCAATTCAACCATAGTTGGGCACACTGAAATTTCCATTTACACTAGGGCTGAACGATATTGTGTTTTAGCATCGACATCGCAATGTGCGCATGCGCGATAGTCACATTGCGGGATGCTGCGATGTTGACGCTCCTTTTCTGCTGCTTGATAGAAAAGTAAACTTCCACCGTTCTCCTTTTACATGATTACCTGCCGGCCCTTCCCCTTTAAGACAGGTAGTCATGTGGGCAACGTGTTTATGTGACGTTAGTCCGACGGGGTTTACTGTTATGGGAAGTGAAGCTCTCCGTGGGTAGAAAAGTACCGTAGGGAGCAGCTGCCGCTGACACAGTGATGCGCATAGTTTTGATGGGTGGTCAGTGAAGCTACAGTAGTCAGTGTTTATGTTTGCTGCAAATACGAACTTAATCACATGATTAATGTAACATAATTACGTCTCCCGGCCATTTTCCCCCGCAGAAAGCTGCTACCAGCCAGGCTAAAGCTAATATAGTTATCCTAAAGAAACAAGCAGAAAGCTGCTACCAGCCAGGCTAAAGCTAATATAGTTAGCCCAAAGGAACAAGAGGTCCGTCTGTCCCAACTAACGTTACGGTTCGGAGCCGCGACACTGGAAACGTAACACTAATCTACTACAGAAGTCTGTGTCTGATCTAACGTCATTTACAATGATTTAATTGTTCTTGGGTACACAGTGTGTTGCTAGTGCGCATGACATGCAGGTCTGATCAATTTATCAAACTAACGAGCTGGCACCACTAGTTGACCACAACCTGAAATTTCGAAGAAGCAACATGCAGTCACTGTCATTCACGTTAGCCTGGATTGATAGTATTATATGAATAAAATGGTGTCATGCTAGTCAACCAGAGTATTTCTAGCTAATTTCCCTCTCCCAAATCACTTCCGACGTCACAGCTTACTTGCTTTGGTGTTTGTAAAGAATTAAAGTTCAACAAAGAATGGTTCACATTAGAAAAGATCCTTTTTCATTTTTTTCTTCTATGTAGATGCCCTCCCCTACAAAATCACCTCATTAGATTTATTATTTCCAAATAGAGGTATTTATGTCATCTTTTAAAAAATATTTTTTCTTTTTTCATATCGCAATATATATTGCAGGGGGAAAAAATATCGCAATGTCAGATTTTTCCAATATCGTGTAGGCCGAATTTACACCATAATGTATTTCTGTCATTTAAGAAGTCAGTATTTGTTTAAGTAGCACTTAGGCTAATATTACGCAACTATACCCAGTTATTGTTATTACATGTTATTGTACGTGCACATCGTAGCTCTCTTCAGCTAAATCCGAATTTAAAAAGAAGAAAGCAGAGAGCAGGAGACGAGGCTGGTCATGTGTTTTGGTGTCAGTAATGTGCTAAAATATTTACTGATATCTTGTGGCTGTTAGACCATTCACATTTTGTTTTACTGTCTTAGAAATCACTTAACGTGAACTCAGACCAATATATAATGTACTTCAAAACTAAGGACACAGTAAGCCAAGTTGTAAGCCTGACATCGGCCAGCACCGATCCGTGTAAACAGAGAAAATTAAACATTCTGTCTATTTGTTTGTGTGTCAAATTGAAAGAGGATATGATGCCTAAAACACTATTTTGTGTTGCCCCCACCCCATCCACCTTTACACACAGGGTTATTGGGGAAACACTTTGCGTTGTAGAGAGTGTGACTAGATTCAGCCAGTGGGCCTCCACCGTGCGTTTCCCTCCTGCGTGCGCGTGTGCCTAGGCAACAGAATGCCCCATTGTAAAGGCAGAACAGAGATCCTGTTATTGGCAGCTTTCTGAGTGGGAGAGAGGGATTGCAGAGAAGGATGGAGAGATGAACAGAGAGGAGAGATGGATGTTTTGAAATGTGCAGAGAGCAAAATGTTGATTTAAAACGGCAGAAAATTAAATAAAAGCCCAGGAAAAAGGAAGTCAGCAGTTGATGAACAGACACGCTGACTATGTAGAGTTTACAATGCACCTAAAGTTTTCTATAGTCTTCTAAGTTCAGGTGAAAACTCTTTGTGGATTTCAGCAGTTAAAGGAATACGTTGAAATTTTAGAAAAAAACGCTTGTTTGCCGTCTTACCAACCAGCCAGATGAAAAGATCAATATCAATTGTTTCTCTTTGCATTTGGTACAGAGAGAGGTCCAGGTCTAGTGAAGCACTATCACAGAAAGCAGGTCTATTAATAGTGAAAGTAATCTTTGCAACATCTCCAAAAATGTTGTACATTATGTAGCAAACTAACGATTAGTACATTAAAGAGTAAGGCGGGTGTTGTTCAGAGTTGGGACAGCAGGCACTGTAAAACTGGTAATTCTGAGATGAATAAAAGATGCTGGATTTTTATCAGAATCAGCTTTATTTGCCAGGCATGAGGACACATACAAGGAATTTTTCTTTGGAGCATTGTTGCTCACAATGTGCTTACACATACAAAACAACCAAACAATATATACACACTAATATATTTATTTTTGTTTAAAAACATGTCACCAAAGTCCTCATATGAAAGAATAACAGTGCTGATCAATTTTTGCAACACAACTGAAGCGTGGTGTTGCGACGTCATACATCCATGGTTAATGCTCCACACCCCTGACTTGGAAGCGATTGGACGAACGTGTCATGTGGGTCTGGATGCTCGAGAATTTCAAACCACTGTCATGGCGGCTCCGACAGAATACAATGTCATATTTTACAAAAATAGTTCACTAAAACTTGTTTCTGACAACATTTTAAGCAAGAAAAAGGCCATACAGTTGCTGAATCTGTCTTCATTTCAGATCAACAAAGGTCAGTTTCAAAGATTGTCAACTACTTCTACTGGGTAGTTGCGTTGCGTTCAACTGATTCATTTGCATAAAGATGGTCATCAGCCCACTTTCTGACGCGCAGCATTTTTTTTCCAATGCAGCGCCCTCTTCCCTTGATGCTTTGCGTGCACGTTGAAGTTGCTTGACGTCACCCATAGGAATAGAGTGGAGTGTGGTGCAACAGAAGCATTGCATGGACAAATGGATCACCACCGTAAGACTACAGACATACTAGCAATTCTGTCAGTCTGTCTTGTGTTCTTGAAGGCGCAAACCTCTCCAGTCGCCTCTCCATCAGCTCTGCTGAATGTTTTACAAATGTTAGGTCTGCTTTATGTGGTTTATGTTGGATGGGATGTGGCTCTGAGTCCCCTACCGGATTGGGAAATCAACTTGTCCGTCTTATTCCGACTCTGCTAACCTGCCGAATCTACCAGCTTGGGTTAGCTAGCTAGCCAGCTGGCTGTTCAATTTAAAAAATGTAAACATCAGAGTAAACACTAAGGGAAAGATGAAGAAGATGAGTTCAAGCTAGCAAGACCATCTCTGGTGCCATGTCATGACTAGGAGTCACTCATGAGGATAGGGAAATCAGCTGCAGTGGCATGTCGGGAGCTGTGGTATTCTTTTGCACTTAGCTGGATCCTGGAGAGCCGTTACCATTCAACTGGGTGACTCTTTTTCTGTGTGCTGATGTGACGGCTATATTCTGCTTTATGATGTTTCATGCACATGTTGAAGGAGTTAACGGGATAATATTTAATTGTTTTACCTCGCACAATTTCATGTGACAAATCAAATTTAATTTATTGGGTTAACAGAAGGATGTGGCCCAGGAAAGTGGGTCCTTTTTTGGGAGGTGTACAGTACAAATTACAATGCCTTATTTATACACATGATGGATGAATAGCAAAAAGTTCACCGTGTTAATAGTTAAAAAATATCCACATAGCATGCCCCATGACGCTATTCATCCAGTTTTCACTACATAACGTAGTTTAGTTTTGATCAAATCAGAATAATTTTAAGGGCACTATAATAAAAATAATTCCGCACAAAAGCCCTTTTAAAGACAACGGATTCAAAGTGTAAAGTCAACGTTGTCTTGAAAGGTGTTTTTGTTTCCATTTTGATAAAGGCTAGATGTTTCGTACTGATGCTGACTGTGAAAACTTACTATTACCCACAATGCTACCTTCTATTAATGTCCATTACCCCCACTGGGCTACCTTGAGGTGAATAATATCTCATTAACTTGCCTAAACCAGTGTGTCTTAAATAGTTTTTTTTACTCACATCTGCCACATGATGTAGGAATTGTTTGTCTAGTTCTCCTGATCATGGCTATTACCATGGCATCTCTTTTAACTGTTGTGATGTTACATTACATTAACTACACTTACGTACCCTCCAGATAAATGCACTGAGCATGGTTTATGGGTTCTTTGCAGGATTGCTTGTTTGATTGCCTGCTTGTTTATCACCTTAAAAACTTAATAGGTTAGACTCAGACATTACTTGACATGCTTTTATCTTGTCACGTTTATTATTGCAACAGCCGCTTCACCTGCATAATTACAAAAAAACGTACAAAAATTTAATTATAAACAAATATTTATTTACATAGCACATTTAAGTCAAGGGGTTACCGACTGCAGAACTCAGCTGCCCTGCTGAAAACCAGAAATATGAGGTAGAACTGTGTGTTGTTCAAACAGAACTTGTTAAGCGTGGACGTGGCCTAACTTCCTAAGACAGATACAACACCAAGAGGCACAAGTGTCACATGCTAATGTAGAGTGTGATTAAAAACAGTTCTGTTTTGAATAACACAGTTCCACCTCTCACCCTCTATATTAGCAACACTTGTGCCTCTTTTAGTTCCTTAAACATACACACACACACACACACACACACACACACACACACACACACACACACACACACACACACACACACACACACACACACACACACACACACACACACACACACACACACACACAGAGAGAACAAGCAAGGCTGAATAAGGGCTTTACTCAAGTGCTGAGGTGAAAAATTGTGTCTGGTCATATGTAATAACCAGTAACCACGTCTTTCTCCCAGCCAAATTGGATGCACTCCACCCTTTTTTGCTAGTTCTAGGTTTGTCATTTTGTGCGATCCATTAGCCCATTCTTTCCCAGTCTACTGCCAAGAACAGGACTGGATAAAATGTTGTATATTCCTGTGCTCGTTAAGGGTCTTACCTCACGGATATACTATCATGTCTCCTACTGAATTATCAATTAATAAGCTCCAAGTAGACTGGGTTGAAGAGCTTAAAATAGTTATGTCTGTTGAAATATAGAATTATGCCTTGCGTAGGTTAAATGTGGTGGCCTAAAGGTTAGAGGAGAGAGCTTGTGACCGGTGGGTGGTGGGTTTAATCCCCCAGACCAACAGGATGAAATAAAATCATTACCACCTTGAGTAAGGCCCTTAACCCCATCCGCTCCAGTGGAGCTGCTCAGTGGCCAGCAGATCAGACTTTGGTTGTAATGGACAGCTTCCAGATATGAATATGAGTGAATGTGATCAGGGCGTTCCTGCAAAA